>NW_003852517.1:1975712-1978663 GCF_000181295.1 Otolemur garnettii
ATCAACCACACAAATCTAATCAGCCCCACTAATCTAATCAACTCTACTAATCTAATCAACCACACCAATCTAATCAACTGCACTAATCTAATCAATCACAATAATCTAATCAACCCCACCAATCTAATCAACCACACAAATCTAATCAGCTCCACTAATCTAATCAACTATACTAATCTAATCAACCACACAAATCTAATCAACTCTACTAATCTAATCAACCACACCAATCTAATCAACCACACTAATCTAATCAATCAAACCAATCTGATCAACCCCACTAATCTAATCAATCACACTAATCTAATCAACTCCACTAATCTAATCAGCTCTACTAATCTAATCAACCACACTAATCTAATCAACTACACAGACTAACTAACTACTCACAACTAACTGGGTGTGAGTGAAACATCTATAAAAGGCTAGGGGGAAAAACTGTGAAAATTTAAAATTTAAAAGGATTTGGCACTCAGATTACTTCAAACATGTCTAGTTCTCACTCCACTTTAAAGAATCTGAAAGTGTTAATTTTATCTGATGTATTCAACTATGGTTTATGCAAAATATATCACTGTTTCCAAAGAGTCTTGTTCTTACATCCAAAGATTAGAAAGTGAATGCATATTTATACATTAAAAAATAATAATATGTATATATAACAATTATATATATATCTCCTCTTTTAATGATTCACACTTGAACCAACATTTTTTGATTAACAAGTGCCAACTGTGTCATATGAGACAGTTTGTTTTAACTGAAGAATCATATTAATCACTGCTGAAATTCACCCTTCCAGATAATCAGAAACTTGAGAAATGGTGACTTGGTTATCACTGTACTTATATCCTCATTCTCGTAAGTATGCTTTTTAAGCCATCATCTAAATTATTGATAAAAATACAATCCTTCTGGCTTAAAACACTTAATTTCCCATTGCATGTATAATAAAGAGCATCCTTAACATAACCTCAGGTTTCTAAATTATCTGGCTTCTACTTAACTCTCTTTACCTTTCCACCACCTCACTGACCTAACTCTTTTAAATAAATCACTAATACGTTCCTGACTTCCCAGAGTAGGAAACTCAGTACTGATTTTTATACTAGCTGTGCCATTTTAAATTCTCACCAACAGCATACAATTTCTTGATGACCTTTGTAACATTTGTTGTCTTCTTTTCCCCATAGTGGTCATCTTAACAAGTGTGAGGTTAATAAAACTGTTAATACAACTCCATTGTGGTGTTGATTTGCATTTCCTTAATGATTAGAAATGTTAAACGTTTTTTCACATACCTGTTGGCTATTTGTATGAATTGTTTAGAGCAGTATCTATTCAAGTCCCTTGCCCATTTTCAAAACAGATTTTTCTTTTTACTATTGAGTTATAGGAACTGCTTATGTATTTTATAAATTAACCACTTATTAGATATATCATTTGCAAATATTTTCCTCTCCTTCTATAGGTTTCTTTTCTCTGTATTGGTTGTTTCATTTGTTATATAGAAGCTTTTAAATTTGATGTAATCTAATTTGTCTATTTTTGCAGTATTCCATGTACTTTTGCTGCCTTATCTAGGAAATACTTGCCATGATGAATGTCAAGCCATTTCCCCCATGTTTTCCTCTAAGAGTTTTATGGTTTCAGATATCATATTCCAATATTTCATGGATTTTATGTTGATTTTTATGTATAGTAAGTGGTAAAGGCCCACCTTTATCTTTTTAGATGTAGATATCTAGTTTTGCAAACAATAATATTTAGTGAAGTAACTATCCTTTCCCAATTGTTCATTCTTGGGATGCATGTTAAAGATCTGTTGATCGTATGGGATGGGTTTATTTCTGGGCTCTCTCTTCCGTTTCAACAATCTATATGTGCATATTTTGCCACTACCATATATTTAAAATCAGGAAGTATGATGCCTACAGCTTCTTACTCAAAATTGCTTTGATATTTGAAGGTCTTTTCTGGTTCCATGTGAATTTTAGGATTTTTTTTTCTCTATTTCTGGGAAAAGTGCCTTTGGAATTTTATAGAGATTGCATTGAACTGGTACATAACTTTGGGTAGTACAGACATTTTAACAATATTAATTTCTTCTATATCATGAACACAGGATGTTCTTCTATTTATCTGTGTTGTGTCTTCTTTTTCTTTTCTTTTCTTTTTTTTTGCCAATGTTCTATAATTTTCAATGTATAAGACTTTCACCATTCTGGTTAAGTTTATTCCTTAGTATTTTATTCTTTATGCTGCTAATTTTAAATGTGACCATGTTCTTAATTTGATTTATGTGACCAGTCTTAACATAGTGATGTTTGGTATGATGAGATATAAATTCATTATTTCTAGATCCTTTTTTCCTCCCATAGGATTTTCTCTTGTTGCTCTTTCTGTGTTTTTCCGTCATAAAGAGGAACACTGGAGAAAATCATCTCTTGCCTTGTTTGAAGTCCTTAAGAGCTTGCCCTTGGACCATATGAGAGCCTTTCCCCTTGGTCACCACCACTGGGGGTATGAATTTGTCGGGTCTTCATTTGGTGACCAGCTTAAATTTGTCTGGGAGCCCACGATTTTTCTTGTTGTTGTTCCAAACATGGTAAGCTCTCAAGAGTGTTTGTCATGAAAAGTTCCATTCATGGGGCATTGTCATTTCTGTCTTAGATCATTCTAGGAAAATGAAGGGATCTTTGGGATTGCTTCATTCCTGAAGGACCTTCTGGATTAAGTCACTTTGGAATAATGACTTAATAACTGAAAGATGGACCTTTTAAATTAAGAAGATGGATTTTAAAGATCTCTTATTCTAAATAATTGCTTTATTTGTATTAATAGAGGAATTAGGTTAAAAGAAAGACACATATTTTGTGGCTAGCCTTAAAAATTCTCTTGACAAAATTAAGGAGCAGAATTTGATCTAAAAGATAAAATCCTTCTTATAC
>NW_003852517.1:1978734-1997002 GCF_000181295.1 Otolemur garnettii
GGTTAAAGAAAGACACATATTTTGTGGCTAGCCTTAAAAATTCTCTTGACAAAATTAAGGAGCAGAATTTGATCTAAAAGATAAAATCCTTCTTACACTGCCCCTGTGCAAATATAGCTGTCCCTTTGGGAATGACAACAGAGGCCGATTTATGTTGTAAATCAGAGGCCTGATGCTTAAAGTTCTGTGGGGGCATATAGGCCTTTCAGACATTTCTGTATAAATGGTCAGGAAAAAAAGCCAAGACCTGAGAAAATATGGCTGGACATTGTAGAGGTGAAGGTGAATTTGCATTTTCCCCTGAAAGTTTGCTGAAAGATCAACTCACAATTAAGGCAGATTGATACTGTGTGCATGGGGAGAATCACAGAGTGACTATCCAATATCCCAATGAAGTCCAGGTATTTTTACACCTATCTTTTAGAGGGGAGAGGAATGTAGAGAATTCTGTTTGGGGGTAATAAATGGTTGCTGGAGAGGATGAATAGATAGGTAAGAATATGAATGAATGTGGGTAAACAGATTGATTTTATAAATTAACCTGAGAGACAGGTATTATGTTTAAAATGATTAAGGCCATGTCTGGTTACATTCTTGATTTTCTTTCCTGCAATGTAGTGAAATAATAGGAAATGAAAGGGAAGTCCATTCTTTTGATGCTCCATCTCGTTATGCACCTAAAGGGAAAGTCTCTTCCATTGGCCTATTGCCTTTAATTCAAAATACTCTTTATGCCAAAAAGTCATATTTTAGGATGAAATTTCCTGAGCTCCTGCAACAGAAATGTTGGTTAAAACTGGCTTGTGGCTAGGAAAACTTTCCTTTCTTTGAGCTATTTTTGTGGCTTTTCTTGATCTCATAAGAACTACTTTTTATCTCTTTGTAGGTCTTGATTAAGTTATAATCTTAGTTAAGGATTATTAGTTTCACTTAGAAGAGTATCTTTAGTTAAAAAACAAAATTCAAAGTAAAAAATGTCACTCCACTGGCTGATTAGCGATAAAAAGAGGCCATAGGGAAGCAGGAGAAAAGTCTGTCCTTCTAGATAAGGAAGTGAAACAAATGCCCTGCAGCAAAAATTGAGTTTCAGGAATCTTGTGACTCAGTTGATTAAGTACATGATTGTTCTCCACAAAATGCAGTTTGTAGCTTGTGACACAAAGTGGGGTAATGGTCACACTTACAAAATGGTGCACACAGCAAAGGTCATAAATACCACAAGACTTCTAGTCACCACCACTTCTAGTCATTGGAAAATAGCAGGTAGCAATTATTAGTGAAACCTAAAGGAAAATGGGCACATGTGATAACTGAGGTAACCTGTAACCAATAAGAAATAGATAAGAATAGCTAAAGACCTTGGGAAACCAATGAAAAACCCTTATAGATGACTATAGGGGGAGCAAGGATGAGATACTCATGCTGGTGTACTCTTTGGGGTACTCTCTTCTCACTTACAAGGGGAACCCCGTTCATCTCTCTGGAGAATTCTATTCTTATTTAAATAAACTATTCCCTTTTTTCTGCTGCATTAGAGTCCCCCTTTTTATTTCCACTCCTCTATACCTTTGCTTTCACTTTGACTCAGCCAAACTTGCTAGCTCTGCTGAGTGACTGGACAGGTCTACTGGACAAGGCTAGGGTCTCAGAGACCCCTGACACTGGCTGCTCTGTTACAAAGCCATGTTTGCATTGTTCCTAGTCTGGTTCCCTACTTCTGGCTGCCACCTCCCCTGGCTTTTCCTCTACAGCCATGGATTCCAGCAGCTTTATCACCAGAGTCCCCAAACTCTTTTTTTCTTTTCCGTCCCCTACATCAGATCACCAGTGCACCCCACCATCTCAGACGCAGTCATAGACAGTGGCTCCTCCCAGAGATCACCACCAAGGACTTAAAGGAGAAGGAACTTGTGGTGAAGGCAAAGAATGGAAGAAATACCCCTGATAATGAGAACATTAATGAAGAAAATGAGAAGCAGGAGACTGAAGAAGAAGAAATAGAAATAGAAGAAGAATATGATAGTCAAGAAGAGGATGGAGATGGAGACGGAGGTGGAGATGAGGAAGCTGAGGCCACTATGGGCAAATGGGCAGATGAAAATGATGAGGATGGTGATGTCAATACCAAGAAGCAGAAAACCAATTAGGATGACTAGACAGCAAAAAAGAAAAAGTTAAGCTTAAAAAAAAAATAGCCACTGTGACCTATTCACCCTCCTACTTCCCCTCTCAGAATCTAAAAGTGGTCAGCTTGGAGGAGAGAGGTCTGCTGGCTGCCCACTGTGGACAGTGCCAGTGCCATCCACAGATGATATGTGCTCCCCATCACCCAGCTAAAACCACAAGAGTTTGCAAGAGAGGAAGCAAATAAAACCAAAGTTTCCGAGGCCCTGTGTTTTACTTAAAAGTACTTTCAAAGAGATATATTTTGTATTTTGTATTTACATTTTATATTTGTATACATATTGTTAGGGGTCAGCTGATTTTAATGACCAAACCAGACGTTAGGACATTGTCTGTCTTACTTCTGGGTTTACTTGTGTTGTAACCAGGTTCACTATAATCTCAAAGGAGAAAAAAACAAAACTTGTGTAAAAAGTAAAAATAACAAAAGAATCTTATTTAGAATATTCAGCAAATTTTTTATACATGTACTTAGCTGTAGGTGTACTATAAGTACTTGGTTCGTATGAAACAATTAAAAACTCCAAAGATAAAAGGTTTCTTTTCTTTCTTTTTTAATCTATGAAGTTGCTGGTGGCTTTGTTTGTTGGTTGTTTGTCCTATATGATATATATGTGAAATAGTACCTGATAACAGAATGGAATTTTATTCTACTGAGTTGTTCTAAAAAAAAAAATAAGTCAGCCTAAATATGCTGTTTCTAATGGCTAAGACACCTTATGGAACTCAGACAAAAGGTGCTACTAGGCTGGGCACAGTGGCTTATGCCTACAATCCTAGCACTCTGGGAGGCAGAGGTGGGTGGATTGCCTAAGCTCAGGAGTTGGAGACCAACCTACTTAAGAGCAAAACCTCATCTCTAAAAATAGCTAGGCATTTTGGCGAGTACCTGTAGTCCCAGCTACTCAGGAGGCTGAGGCAATGTGGCTTTCGTTAAGTGGAAAATAATTTTGTCTAATTTAAAGGTCTTAAAAGTTGTTTTAAAATAAATAAGTAATAGATACCAACTAAATAAATATAAAAGTTGAAAAACATGTTAAAATGTTTATAAACATTAGAAAGATCTTATGTTCCAACTGATTAAGATTAAATATGAGATTTGTTTATAAGGGTTTTATTAAAATTGACTTTAACATTTAATACACTAATGCAAAGATTTAAAAAAATGGTTTTCTTTTTCAAGCAAAATTTTCATGTAAAGATATCAGACTAGAGACAGCATCTTTGTAGTCATGTGGTGAGATGAAGGAGAAAAGACTCCATCCACTTCTGGCTGGAGAGCCCTGACTGGAAACACGGCTTTGGGAGCACAGGGAGGCATCAGGAGACAATCAGGGAATACAAGAGGAGGTCTAGAACAGTAGAAAATCTGGCACAGAGGGAAGTATTTGTGCGCTGGCAGAGGCCAGCTGGTTGGGTGATTTTCAAACAGAGAGAGCCTGCCCTGCAGGCCTTTATTTGGACCTGAGCACTAGATGACTATAGGGGTAGGATTAAGTTGGGAGAGTTTGTGCAAGCAAGTGAGTGATCTTGAATAGCACCTGGGGGCCAGGACTGAGCAATGGTCAGAGTGGAGCTCTGAATGTTCAGCTGCTGGCCTGGTGTAGCCATTGTGGGAGAGCAACTCTGCAGGATCAGCCCATAGGGTCCCAGGGTAAGGCCAATTCTGATGCACCTGGTAAGCAGGGGAGCCACTGTAGGGAGATTGGAGCAACACACTTTCCTGGGAAAGCCACTGCATGATCAAGAGACATGGTTTGGAAAGGTTGAGGTGTGTCTGTTATGAGAGCTTCAGGCTCCCAACCTCTGGGGTTTGAGGGCAAAGAAATAAGTAAGAGGGGGTCAGGTCTCCTCAGCAAGATAGAGGCTTCCAGCCCCCATCTTTGCTACAGCCCTACCAATGTCGTGATTAGCATCTCATACCCCAGCACACCACCTGTTGTCTAGGCAATACATATATATTTTTTCCTTTTTAAAAAATTTTTTTCAACCTTTTCCCCCTAGATTTTTACTTTTCATTTTTTTTTTTTTTGGTAATTATATTTTTTCATTGTTTCTTTCTTCAAAGGGCTCCATTTTTGCTAGTTTTTCTGCTCCTGTTATTCTTTATTCCCCCCCAATTTTATCCCTTAAGGTTTTTTGTTGGTTTATTTGTTTTCTTTTGTATTATTGCACTTTTATCTTTCCATTTTTACTTTCTTCAATAACAAGGGCTCCATAATTGTTATGATTTTCCTACCTCTTTTATTCTTTCTTTTCCATTTCTCTCCTTTACTCTCTCTTCTTGTAAAGGTTTTTCTACTTTTTTTTACCTTTCTCACATGAATTTCTCACATAACAACTAAGATAGACCCCCCTTTTTTTACATCTTGTATAATTTTATTTTCAATTGTCTTTATATACTTCAATTATTATTATTATTACCATTATTTCTTTTTTTCTGAACTGTTTTAATTCTTTGTCAATCTGTATTCCATTTATGGGATAGAGCCTCACTTTGAGTCCTGGGCTGGAGTGCTATACATTGGCCTGGCTCAAGGAGATCTTGATACCCTGGTATAGAAGGTCCTTCTAGCTTTGGCCTTTGGAAGAGCGCTAATGATAGGTAGCCATTGTGACAAATTGCTGTTTTTTGTTTTTATTTTTGTTTTTTCTTCTCTATTTGGTGTAGGTGGCTTCTTCTTTCTGCTTAGGCTAGTAAGGAGTGTCTAACTTAAGCAGGAGGAGGAAGTGAAAGGAAAAAGTAGGGTGAGGAAGCAAACAAAAAGGAAACACTCAGGAAGAATAAACAGAAAAATCTTGACAACATGAAAAACCAGAACAGAGTAAACCTCCTCCCACCCAAGGGATCATGAGGTAGCTATTGCAGAGGAGTCTGCCTACAAAGAAATGTTAGAGATGACAGAAGGGAAATTTAAAATATGAGTGATAAAAACAATTAAGGAAATTGCTGAGAAAGTAGAAACTAACCAAGAGGAAATCCAAAAGCAGAACTAAATAAGAGATGAAACTATAAAGAATATAGAGGCTCAGCACCTGTGGCTCAAGTGGCTAAGGCACCAGCCATGTACACCCAAGGTGGCAGGTTCAAATCCAGCCCAGGCCCAAACAACAATGATGGCTGCACCCCAAAATATCCAGGCATTATGGTGGGCGCCTGTGATCCCAGTTACTTGGGAGGCTGAGGCAGGAGACTCACTTGAGCTCAGGAGTTGGAGGTTGCAATGAGCTGAGATGCCACAACACTCTACCCAGGGGGACAGCTTGAGGCTCCTGTCTCAAAAAATCAAACAAACAACAACAAAAAAGAATATAGAAAGAATATAGTGGAGCTCAAGGAATTGAAGCAATCAGGGAACTTAAAGATGCAGTAGAAGGTATCAATAACAGACTCCAGTGGTTCTCAACCCGTGGTTCACCACCCACAAGAACTGTATCAAAGGATCATGGCATTAGGAAGGTTGATAACCACTGGATTACACCATGGAGAAAAAAGAATCTCAGAGCTAGAGGATGAAGTCTTCTTGGGCTAACACAGGCAATTAAAGAGATAGAAAAGAGAGAGAAAGCATAATATTCACAAAATTTTCATGTACTATCAATAGACACACAAAAAAAGGAGTAGTAGAGGGAAAGGAGGAGAGAGAAAAAGAGAAAGGGAAAGATTCAGTCTACATTTTTTATTTTGTTTTTATTAGGTCTATTTGTTCAGGAAACTGAGTCTCCTCTCTCACTTCAAATTTCTAATAGTAATAAAATTTAAGAAATACTAAATGTATTGTTAAAGTATAGTATATTATGGAAAATCTATGTCTCAAAATCACATGGATTTCAAAATAGCAAAATATAGGTTATTGTATAGAAATATTTTCTCTTCATTATATTACTAAAGGTTTCACCAGATAGTTTCTCATAAGCAAAATTATAATAAAAGTAATAATAATATACAAAAAGGAGAAATGTTCTTTGTCATGATGAATAAACATAATGAATCCAGGGTAAGCACTTTGAACTAGGGAAGTTTTTGAAATGCTATTCTGTAATACCAAAAAGTTATTCCAGAGAATTAACCGAAATAATAAAAGAGTCTATAATTTTCTATAGATTTTCTAAAGATATAATGCCTTTGATAGAATTTTTTTTTTTTTTTAGAGACAGAGTTTCACTTTCTTGCCCTCAGTAGAGTGCTGTGGCATTACAGCTCACAGTAACCTCCAGCTCTTGGCCTTAGGTGATTCTCTTGCCTCAGTCTCCTGAGTAGTTGGGACTATAGGCACCCACCACAATGTTCGGCTATTTTTTGCTGCAGTTTGGTTGGGGCTGGGTTTGAACCTGCCACCTTAGGTGTATGGGGCCAGCACCCTACTCACTGAGCCACAGGTGCTGCCTTTGATAGCATTTTTAAAAAATTATCATTTTAAATACATATTTTGCCATCATAAAAAAAGAAAATGAAAGAATAGAAATATGCAAAAAATGACAGCAAGACGTAGGGATTTAATGACCTGAAGAGAAATATTTTGGGTGAATAAAGCCTGTTGTGACCAGATATTTAGAAAGAGAAGACACAGAATAATCAAGTAACAAAGGAATACAACACAAATTGGAAAAACAAAAACAAAAACAAAAACTGTAGTGATCACCAAGAAAGACACAATGGAAAATACTTTTCTAAACCACTTTATGGAGGTTTACTACATAAACCATACAACATGAAAAATGTTTTTGCAGCTTTAGCAAATTAATACATTGTTTACCCTTGGCACAAAAAAATAAAGAGAAGAAACAGAGTTTTTAAAAAGTAGTGGACTGCATAGTATTCCATCGTATATATATCCCACAATTTCTTTATCCATTCATGGGTTGATGGGCATTTTGGCTGTTTTCATGACTTGGCTATTGTGATTTGGACTGTAATAAACATTTGGCACAAATACTATGCAGCCATAAAAATAGAGGGAGACTTTATATCTTTTATGTTTACCTGTATTGAGCTGGCACATATTCTTCTTAGTAAAGTATCTCAAGATGGGAAAAAAGTATCCAATGTACTCAATACTATTATGAAACCAATATATAAACACTTGCAAATTCATACAAATGATAAAATACAAAGAAAGTCCAGAAAAGAGAGGGGAGGGTGAGTGCAGGGAGGGTATTTGGTGGGATCTCACCAAATGTACACAATGCAAAGCACATTTCAAAACAACTAAGAGTATATAATAAATGTCATACCACAAAAATAAGTAAATGAGGTGATGGTTATGTTAGTTTGATTTAGGCATTGCACATTGTATATCAAATCATCACATTGTACCCCATAAATGTATACAGTTAGATTTAATAAAAATTATGTTAAAAAAAGTGGCCAGACATTGTGGCAAATGCCTGTAGTCCCAGCTACTTGAGAGGCTGAGACAAGAAAAATCACTTGAGCCCAAGATTCTGAGGTTTCTGTGAGCTATGACACTGTAGCACTGTAGCCAGGGCCACAAAGTGAGGCTCTGTCTCAAAACAAACAAACAAAAAAAACAAAAAGAAAGAGAGAGTGAGAGAGGGGAAAAAACCAACAGCAAGTAGCCCATGTCTATTATTAAGAGTGACTCTCTGAAAAGCAGAGAGCAGCCTTAAGGTAAACAATTAGAAATCAATAAAACAAAACATAGAGCCAGAGAAGATTAACATAAGCATGAACGTATCTAAAGGGATATGGAACCAGAGGAACCAAAGGAACCAGAAAGCACCTGAGAGAGAGGGTCATGAGAAGGTGGGGAAGCCATCTTTCCTAAGGCTGCTTTAATTTGCTTCAAATCCATTAAATGGAAAAGGACATGAATTTATGTAGGTCCAAACTCCCTGTGACTTCTTTTAAATGTCATAAAGAATGATATAAATCTATGCTCTGTAGGATATCATTAATAGCTTTTGTGCTCAGTTCTGGGTAGGTAGGAAGGGTAGGCTTATCAGACTCCTGGAAAAGGGGAGCTCTGGGTAAGTCAGTTGGGGGATCAGGTTGCACGTTAGTGAGTGTCGGCTCCAAATGCGAATTATCCTTTAGAGCCAAAAAGTAACTGCTCACAAGGGACTTATCCCCATGTTTCTAACTTTTTACTGAAAAAAAGTCTAACTGTAAAACAGTGTTGCAATTGATACTTCCCTCTGCTGACAAACGTTCTCAATTCTCTAAGTATTAGGGCCATGCCTCAGAACAGAAAAACAAGAGGCACTTTTTCTTTAAGGTATCTGGAGCAAATGACTTCCAGTGTTTCAAAATGCAGCCTATGGGAGTGTTGTCCTTTGGAACTGAGGAACCATTGCCTATCTGTGGGAGGGGAAGGATAAAAATAGCCTCCGACTGGGGTGGAGCAAGATGGCAGACCATAAGGATGGACTGAGCTCTCCTAGTACTCCTGGAGAAAGAAAGAGAACATAGCCATACTTGGCATGGCTGTTTTACGCACAGTGGTACCTTGGGGTGTGCAGGGAGGAGGTAGTGTACTAGACACAGTATGTGATCCAAAGCAGTGGAGATCTGACACACTAGGCAAGTATTTGGGAGCCAGCAGGAATGGCTAGCCCCACTCCCCTGCCACAGAGGTCTGGGAATGGAAGGAAGCCTTTCTGCAGTTTTCTGTTCTTGGAGGAGCTGCACATTGAGTGGAAAGTTTGGAACAGTGGACAGTAGATAGCAGTATACCTGTTCATTCCTATGTTAATCTTCTTTGGCCCTATGTTTTGTTTTATTGATTTCTGTTTACTTCTGCTTACCTCTAATCCAGTGGTTCTTAACCTGTGGGTTGCAACCCACAGGAACTATGTTAAAGGGTCAAGGCATTAGGAAGGTTGAGAACAACTGCTCTAGGCTCAAACAGTCTACGAAAGCCAGATTTGAGTGCCAGCTGGAGTGGAATTACCATCATTTTCGTGGCAGGCAGGGCAGCCATACTGGGAAGATACTGGCTGCCAGAAGGCTGCTATTGTGGGAAGGTCATGAGAATGTCATGAGGGTGGGCCTCTTATATAGGCGAAAGGCCTATGTGCCTCTTGCCATAAAAGCTGCTTGAGAGATAGCAGTGAAAAGATTTTGTGCAGGCATACTTGTGAAAAACTGAGGCAGAATCCCATATGGCTGGGTTGGTTGCAGGCCTAACACCCCCCCGACCTCAGGTCAGCCTGGTTAGTTACAGGTGTAAAAACCCCCTGACTTGAAGCTCACATGGGAGCAGAGGTTTGCAAACAAATTTCTGTATGCCCTAGAAATTTCTTTATGCTTTGTTTAAAGATCAGAATAACTGCCTCTAAATGGCAAGGTCAGTAGGACAGATTTTCAAACAGTCTCTTTCCTCCATAGCCTCAGGCTTCATCAGATAAGAAAAAAAGAAGTAATGGCTAACAACATGTTCTCCATTAAGTTATGTTTAACCAGGTTATGTTGAAAAGGTTATGTTAAAAGGTGTATGTTGGGGGGATTATCAGATTACTAGGAAGGAGCTACTCATGAGGTAGTCATAAGATGTTTAAATGGATTAATGAAGTCATTGATGTCCAATGTGCATGTGCCTAGGGAAGTCACTGAAGCCCAGGGCTCATGTGCAGAGGGATTGTAATGAATATTAATGGGGTCATTGATGTATAGTGTGCATGTGCAAAATTGACTATATAAACCAACAGTAAATAAAGAAGTTTGCAATTTTGCCTGAGTGAGCAAATGGTCACCTTTATTTAAAATACAATTTCAATAAGCGTGCTTATTCTCCGCTACATGGCTTTTCCATGAGACTCTAACAGCAACACTCTTAACCAGGGGCATAAGGCACAGCCCTCTTTGTTCCCCCACCTGGATCAGAACTCCACTCTTGGGACAGACTCAGGGACTCGCACAACCCTTGGGAAATGTTGTCAGAGGTCACTGTGAGACCTGCCTCTGAAGGATTCTGAAGTTTTATGATCCCAACCTGGCAGGGTCTGAATGCTGAGGAAACAATCAGGCAATCACCAAGTACAACTAAGTTGGGAACCAGGATCATGCCTGGGAACTAGAGAGGTCCCCAGTTCTCCATCCCCTCGAGACAACTATAGTGCCACCTGGTGTCTGGCAATATATTGCAACATTTATATATTCCTATTAAAGTTGGTGCCTTCCTATATATATGTATGTTCTTATTAAAGTTGGTTCATATACATACATACATATATATATATACACACACACACATATTTACACTTTTTAAAGTATTTTTTTTCCTTCTCTTTGTTGCTGAGGTTGCTGCTATTTTTGGCTATTAGAGGTTTTTTGCTAATTTTTTGGTTGGTTCTATTCTTAACTTCCATTTTTATTTTCATCAAGAGCAGTGGTTCTCAACCTTCCTAATGCTGTGACCCTTTAATACAGTTCCTTGTGTTGTGGAGACCCCCAACTATAAAATTATTTGTAGCAATGAAAATAATTTTATGGTTGGGGGTCACCAGAACACAAGGAACTGTATTAAAGGGTCATGGCATTAGGAAGGTTGAGAACCACTGATCAACAGCAAGGGTTCCTGTATTTTTTTGTTACTGTATATTAGCCTCATTTATTCTCTCTCTATTTTGTTCCTCTCCACTCTCTTTTGATAGAGACTTTTTTACTTTTCTCATCTTTCCCACATAAATCATTCATGCAACTGCTAAGATATCCCCTCCTTTTGGGGGGAGGGGTCTTTCTTCTTCTTTTCTTTCTTCCTCTTCTCTCTTCATCCTTTATTTGATACAGTTGTGTTTTGCATTTCCCCATCTACTCTTATTTCATTATTATTATTTTCTCTCTTTCTTTGTTTTTTCATTGCGAGCTGGGGTGGCACAGCTGTGGCCTGGCAGGGAGGTCATGATAGTGGTCTGGCTCAAGGATGTCAAGAGATCATTGTCTAGGGTCTCCCAACAACAAAAAAATGCCCACATCCAAATGGCTTCATACCAGAATTCTATCAAACCTTCAAAGAGGAGCTTATACCCATATTGCAGAAATTATTTCAAAAAATTAAGAAAGAAGGAATCTTCCCCAACATGTTTTAGGAAGGAAACATCATCCTGATACCACAAATAAGTAAATCCAACTAAAAAGAGAATTTTAAACCAATTCTACTAATGAATATAGATGCAAAAATTCTCAATGAAATCCTAGCCAGTAGATTACAGCTTATCATTTAAAAAGTCATATATCATGGATTAAGTAGGTTTCATCCCAGAGACACAAGGCTGGTTTAACATACGCAAGCCTACAAACGTAATCCACCATATCAACAGAACCAAAAACAAAGACCATATAATCCTCTCATTAGATACAGAAAAATCATTTAATAAAATTCAGCATCCTTTTCTAATTAGAACACTTAAGAATTTAGGCATAGGTGGCACATTTCTTAAACTGATCAGCACCATCTATGACAATCCTACAGCTAATATTATACTGAATGGAGTAAAACCGAAAGCTTTTCCACTCAGAACTGGAACCAGACAAGGATGTCTTCTATCACCACTACTATTTAACATAGGACTGGAAGTGCTAGCCAATGAAATCAAGCAAGAGAAGGTAATAAAGGGCATCTAAATGGAAGCAAAGGAAGTTAAACTCTCCCTCTTTGCCTATGATATGATCTTATACTTGGAGAAACCCAAAGACTCAACCCCAAGACTCCTGGAAGTCATCAAAAAATACAGTAATATCTCAGGATATAACATTAATGTCCACAAATCAGTCGCTTTTGTATATGCCAAAAATAGCCAAGATGAGAGGCTAACTAATGACAAAACTCCCTTTAAACCATACCTTCAAAGAAAATGAAATACCTAGGAATATACCTAACAAAGAGGGTGGAGAACCTCTATAAAGAAACCCTAAGAAAAGAAATAGCAGAAGATATTAACAAATAGAAGAACATATCATGTTCATGGCTGGGAATAATCAACACTGTTAAAATGTCTATACTTCCCAAAGCAATCTACAGATTTGATGCAGTCCCCATTAAAATACCAACATCATACTTTCAAGATATGGAATTCTTCATTTTATCTGGAGTCAGAAAAAAAAAAACCCTATAAGTAAAGCAATTCTTAGTAATAAAAACAAGGCCAGAGATATCAGCCTACCAGACTTTAGGCTGTACTACAAGGCCATAGTGATGAAAACAGCATGGTATTTGCACAAAAATAGAGACATAGACATCTGGAACCAAATAGAAAACCAGGAAATGAAGCTAACATCTTATAGCCATCTGATCTTTGATAAACCAAACAAAAACATACAATGGAGAAAATAATCTCCATTGTATGGTGCTGGGAGAATTGGATAACCACATGTAAAAGACTGAAATCAGACCTACAACTTTCCCCACTCACAAAATTAATTCAAAATGGATAAAAGATCTAAATAAATCTAAGGCATGAAGCCAAAAATTCCTCAAAGAAAGTGTGGAAAAACACTTGAAGTCATTGGACTAAGGAAAGACTTTATGAAGAAAACTTTAGTGGCAATTGCAACAACAACAAAAATAAACAAATAGGACTAAATTAAATTGAATAGCTTGAATAGCTTCTGTACAGCTATGGAGACAACCACCAAAGCAAATAGACAATAATCAGTATAGAAAAAGATATTTGCATATCATGCATCAGATAAATGCTTGATAACTAGGATTTACCAAGAACTCAAATTAATCAACTAAAAAAGCCAACAATCCCTTATGTCAATGGGCAAGAGAGATGAATAGAACCTTCTCTAAAGAAGATAGATGAATAGCTAACAAACATAGGAAAAAATGCTCTTTGTTCCTAATTATCAGAGAAATGCAAATAAAAACTACCCAAAGATGCCACTTAACCCCAGTAAGAATGGCCCACATCACAAAATCTCAAAGCTGCAGATGCTGGCATGGATGTGGAGAGAAAAGAACACTTTTACACTGCTGGTGGAACTGCAAAATAATACAACTTTTGAAAGGAAGTATAGAGAATCCTCACAGAACTCAAACTAGACCTGTTATTTGCCCTGCAATTCCATTAATGCACATCTTCACAGAAGGGAAAAAAAATCCTTTTATCATAAAGACATTTGCACTAGTCTGTTTACTGAAGTTCAATTTACAATAGCCAAACTGTGGAAACAACCTAAATGTCCACCAAATCCAGGAATGGATTAACAAGCTGTATGACATCATGGAATACTATTCAGCCATTAAAAAATATGAAGACTTTACATCTTTTGTATTAACCTGGACAGAGTTGAAACACATTCTTCTTAGTAAAGCATCATAAGAATGGAGAATCAAAATCCAATGTACTGAATTCTGATATGAGGACAATTAATGACCTAGTATATGATGGGGGTTGGAGGAATGGGGGGAGAGGACAGAGGGAAGGAATGAGGGAGGGGAGTCTAGGGGGTGGGGTGCTATTGTATGACACACCTCTTGGAGGAGGGACACAATTATAAGAGGGAACTTACCTAACAAATGTAATTATTGTAACCTGGTTCTCTGTGCCCTCAATGAATCCTCAATAATAAAAAATAATAATAAAAATAATAAGTTTATTTTTATAGTAATAAAACTGAAGGTACAGAATCAAAGATTTTTCTACTTACCCAGGGACATCTACATAATTGATGCTTCTTTCACTCTCTTTTCTTCTGCTAACATTTCCCTTATTATATGTAAAATGTAGATTTCCTGGTCCTCTCAAGGATGGAACAGCTATTAGATTGGCCAAGCTAACTCCATCTTGAACTGAAAAACCATTCTGTTAGACTCTTATAGGTGAACATACTCAGATAAGAGAGACATGCTGCAAACTCATCATGTCCTCGCACCAGCCCAATTACAGACTGTGAGAAATATGCTGACAGTGCAAGCCTCTGACATTCTGTTAAGAAGAGCCCAAGAGGAAAGTCCCAATAATGACATAACATCTTTGATACCCTAATAAGAACAGTTTGGTAGTCCCTGATAGAAATCAGTTCCCCTTTGGTCAGCCATAAAAGACCAGCCTCTCAAAACAAACAAACAAAAAACAAACAAAAAAAGACTGATCTCTCTCCCTAAGCCCTGCTAATATCCTTTAGATCTTAGCCCACTTGCACCCAAGTGTCAAAATAAACATTGCTGCCTTTGTTATACTTTGGTCTTGAATGTCCTGATCTTTTTACCTATCAACCACTTTGTGTCATCACTGCCCCCAGCCCCCCCCCCCCCCCCGCAACTTTTCCTTCATCTTTATGCCTTTATTTATAAGAGGGTTACAAGTTCCCTTTAGGAAAAACAGCCACAGTAGTTCATGTTTTTCTCAGGAGCATTCTCATTTTTGGCTTAATAAACCTCCATTGATTAAGATTTTTACCTCAGTCAGAACTGAAACGTATGATATAAGTTGTGGACTTGACATAAGTGCATTAGGCCTGTATTATGATGAGGAAAGTTTCTCCTGTAGGGATGATGGGAACCTTGCCACTTTTCCTGAAAGTTCACTGAAAGATCAACTCACAATTAAGGCAGATTAATAAGAGAAATGTTTATTTCCAAATACCATGCATAAGATGATAATCACAAGACTGATTACCCAATATCTCAATGATGGCTAGATACCTTTATATGTCCCATTTTCTTTAGAAAGGAGTAGGGGAAATGTAGAGTATAGGTCCAACAAGTGGTTACTAGGGAGAATAAATAGATGTGGGACAACAGATGGACTTGTAAAGTAACCTGTGAGATGGGTGTTGTGTTTTAAGTGCTTTGGGCCAGGTATTTTGAGATAGCATGGAGAGGAAAGGAAGTCAGTTGCTTCCTTTGAACTTTTGATCAGGTAGTCAGGTTTTAATGTAGTTAATGGACAAGCCCCTTCCAATACTTTCTAATCTTGAATGGCCTTTAGTTCAAAATATTATTTATAATAAGTAGTCATATTTTAGGGTAAAATGTCCTTAGTTCCTTCACTCCTATACCTATTTTGTTGAGATTTGTCTATTATAAAATTGTAATAGAGGGAGTGACCTTAAAAAAATAGCAAATGTGTTGGTTTCTTTAAAACTTTCCCCACCCTTTTTGGGAACTGAAACCTGCATCTCTGCCATAGACCAGTAGTTGGGAGGGGCAAGAGAATGTCTTTTGTTCTTTGTGCTGAAGGAGATGGCTGAGCTAAATTGACTTAGAGACCTGACACCTAGCACATAGAAGCGTGGACTTCTAGGTGGGTGGTGGTCAAGGCTTTGTCTTCAAAATCTTTGGGGAAGGCTTGGTGCCTGTAGCTCAGTGGATAAGTTGTGGGCCACGTGTACTGGAGCTGGCAGGTTCGAACCCAGCCAGGGCCAGCCAAACAACATTGACAACTACAACCAAAAAATAGCCAAGGATTGTAGTGGGAGCCTGTAGTCCCAGCTACATGGGAGGCTGAGGTAAGAGAATCACTTAAGCCCAAGAGTTTGAGGTTGCTGTGAACTGTGATGCCATGGAACTCTACCGAGGGCCACATAGTGAGACTATCTCAAAAAATAGTCTTTGGGAAGATTGGAAGATTAGAATCATTAATTTAGTTGAATGACAATAGCCCACCCCCACTTTTTAAAGTTCTGTATTTCTGTTTATGGAGAATATGATGGCTTTTTTTTTTTTTATTTTGCGACATGAGTCCCTATCCTCTTCATTTACCCACAAATTAATAAACTTATCTTTCTTTCTCTTCAACCACATGTCCTCATTTTGCTGATGCAGGCTCACTGACAAGTGCTGCACTTTTAGGAACACATTTTGGCAGTACTGGGTGGGCCCTTTGGTGGCCCAGTGGAATGGGATCTTGTAAGGAAGCAGAGAGCAGCCCTACAACAAGCTGTGGATCTTCACTGGAAAAAGCAACTTCAAGGTTAGGGAGTACTTAGGGGTTGTCCCAGCAGCTGCTCAACAGTGCTTTAATTCCAGGGAACTCCCACCTCTTTCTCCTCAAAGTAGAAAGGGATCCCTGCAACCTGAACTGAATTGAGGGGAAGAAAATAGATTTGGGGCTCGGCGCCTATAGCTCAACCGGCTAAGGCGCCAGCCACGTACACCTAAGGTGGCGGGTTCGAATCCCCAGCCCGGACCCGCCAAACAACAATGACGGCTGCAACCAAAAAATAGCTGGGCGTTGTGGTGGGCGCCTGTGGTCCCAGCTACTTGGGAGGCTGAGGCAGGAGACTCGCTTGAGCCCAGGAGTTTGAGGTTGCTGTGAGCTGTAATGCCACGGCACTCTACCCAGGGGGACAGCTTGAGGCTCTGTCTCAAAAAAAAAAAAAAAAGATTTGGGAAATGTCTGCACATCCCAGGCCAGTGACGTACTTCTCAAAGTCTCTGAACAATATTGCAAAAAGATCACCTCTTTGCTTTCAGGCAGTAACAACTACTTATAAATTGTTATTAAAGACTGTTTATTCTTAATCTTGTACCCTTTTGCCATTCAAATGACTATTTAAAAGTTTCAGAAGCTGTCCTAGCAGGACAGATATGTTGGTTTGGCTGATGCCAGAGCAACATTGGGAGCTTTTTAATGACAGGAGCAGCTTTAATGACAACAAAGGGCTAGATATGCAGTGGTCAGCAAATTGACTTTACATGAGTCTTTAGCCCAGGAAGCTGAGCTACAGTTATTGAAAGGAAAAAGATAAACAGTCATACAGACTCTAAATAGGCTTATATGATAGTACAGGCTCATGGTACCATTTAGGGAAAAAATGGTCTCCTGATGACAGAAAATAAAAATATTAAGTATGCAACTAAAATAATGGCCTTGATGTTACTGGAATCTCTCTGCTGAGTCCTTGGTCTCAGAAATCTGAAGATTGAATTCACAGACAATCACAGGTAAGCAAAAGGATAGATTTTATTGATAGATAAGAGAAGGAAGACAAAGCCTCTGGCACAGCAAAGGGGAGTGGTCCTCAGCTGGCAGCCCATTTAGGCTATGATAGAATCAGGTGTACCTGCCCAAATAAACATGCCTCGCCCGGGCTGGGTTAGGCTCATGGCCCACTAAGGAAGGGTCAGACTCATCTCCCTCCCAGGAAATAAGAATGTCACCAATTGTTGCACTCCCTGACCCTTTAAATTCCCATCTGCCATAACCCACGTGTAGAATTCCTTTCTTGATTACACCCTAACTGCATCCAGGTGGAAAATAAGACCACATTATTTCTACAGAACAGGGATTCCATTTTCCTTTGTTTCATGCCTTGAAATAATCTTTCTTCTTTGGGTTCAGAATCTTAACCTTTCATATGGTGTTGTGACTCTCTGGGGAAAAGCTCCTTTGGGGGGCTGAAAATATACCTCACCAAACCTAACCAACTGGACCCTTATTCCTGCAAGACAAAGGGAAACGGTGCACTCTCTGACCTTGCCTAACATTCATCCACTTCATACTGAGGTGAGCCCTTATATAAAACATTTTCTTCACTTCTTTCCTCCTCATGTTCTTACTCTACCTCCTCCCTCCTCACCCTTTCACATTCTTGCCTGGCCCTTTAAATTCCCATCTGCCATAACCCACGTGTGGAATTCCTTTCTTGATTTCACCCCACCTGCATCCAGGTGAAAATAAAGACCACATTATTTCTACAGAACGGGGATTCCATTTTCCTTTGTTTCGTGCTTTGGAATAATCTTTCTTCCTTAGGTCCAGAACCTTTCAGGCTCTGTGTCTAGGGCTTTATATGCAGCTTTTCCTACTTTAGTATGTTAAGTATGTTATCTAACCTTAACTTTTTTCCCTTGCTTCTTGCTTTGTGTTTTTAAGTTGATTTGATAAACTATGAAATTCAGTGGGGTGCAGTGGATCAAGCCTGTAATCCTAGCACTCTAGGAGATTGAGGAGGGTGGATCCCTTAAGCTCAGGAGTTCAAGACCAGCCTGAGCAAGAATGAGATCCTGTCTTTAAAAACAGCCAAGCATTGTGGCAGGTAATTGTAGTCTCAGCTACTTGGGAGGCTGAGACAAAAGAACAACTTGAGCCCAAGAGTTTGAGGTTGCTGTGAGTCATGACACCACAGCACTCTACCAAGGGCAAGGGTGACAAAGTAAGACTCTGTCTC
>NW_003852517.1:1997022-2002487 GCF_000181295.1 Otolemur garnettii
AAAGAAAAGAAAAGAAAAGAAAAGAAAAGAAAAATAAACCAGATTACCTAGCAATGAGAATTAGTAAGCATAAAATTTCTTATGGATCCTTAGAATTCTTGCAGCACATCAAAGTCAGCGTAGAGATAAAGTTCAGAAATAACATAATTGCTGGTTAGGAAAGCAAGAAAACAATAATTAAATACAGAAATAACTCATAGATAATCTCTATGAAGTCAACAATTCCTAAATTTTTTTATATTAAGACAAAACGTAGAAAATACATTTATTTTAAATTATTTTTAAAAAATATTTTCTTTGATTCCAAGTTGACACCCCATGTCCCCTGACAGACCTTCTAGTTTAGAAGAACAGTTAAAGTTACTGCTATGGTTTGAATGTGTATCCCAAAATTCAGGTATTGGAACCTTAATCCCTAATATAAATACAACAGTGTTGAGAGGTGAGACCTTTAAAAGGTGATAGATTAATGCATTACTGCTATTGTGGGAGTTTGTTAGTTATCATGGGAAAGGGTTTCTGATTTTTAAAAAATGTTTTTCCCTCTTTCCCCTCCCTCTTGCACACTTTCTTGTCCTTTTACCTTTTACCATAGATTAATGCAGCAAGAAGGTCCGCAGCAGATTTCAGCCCCTCAGTCTTGAACTTTCCAATCTTTAGAAAATGAAAAATAAATTTCTTTTTATTATAAATTACTTGTTCTTGAGTAATACCTGTTAGAGCAGCACAAAACAAACTGAGAAGTGGGGTTATTGCTACCACAAATACCTGAAAATGTGGCAATGGCTTTGGAACTGGGCAATGGTCAGAGGGTAAAAGAATTTGGAGAAACAGTCTAGAAAAAGTCTAGATTTTTGTGAATGTAGTGATAAGGACAACTGGTGTGAACTCAGAAGACAAACATTGCAAGGAGAGCCTAAACCTTCTTAGGGATTGCTTAAGTTATGATAATCGGAATGTTGTTAGAAACATGGACAATAAAGACCATCCTGATAAGGTCTTAGATGACAATGAGAAAGTTTTAGAAAGTAAAGGCCATCCATTTGGCTTGGTGCCCGTAGCACAGTGAGTAGGGCGCCAGCCACATACACTGAAGGTGGCAGATTCGAGCCCAGCCTGAGCCTGCTAAACAACAATGACAACCACAACCAAAAAAAAAAAAAAAAAAAAAAAAAAAAAGAAAGAAAGTAAAGGCCATCCTTATTATACAGTTTCAAAGAACTTGGCGGAATTATGTTTGCATTCTAGGACTTTGTGTAAGGTAGAACTTAAGGGCTAGCATATCTGGCAGAAGTATCTAAGTGGCAAAGCATTCAAAGTGCTTCATGACTTCTTTTGACTGCTTACAGTAAAATGAAAGAAGAGAGAAATGATTTAAAGACAGAATTTTTAATTAAAAGGGAAGCAGAACAGAGAGATTTGGAAATGCTCAGTATGGCCACATAAAGAATAAAAAGGTATGTTCAAGAGAGAATCCTAAAGGTATGGCCAAGCAAGCATAGATAGAAGAAAGAACCATGGATAGAAGGAAGCCAGATTGTATTCACCAAACAAAGGAGAATGACCCCAAAGGCATTTCAGAGATGTAGGCAAGCTAGGATCTGGAGGGAAAAGTTTTCAGAAAGGCACAGCATTCAAAAGTTTCAGAAAGGCTCAGCATTCTCCACACAAAGCCACTTCAGGACTCTGCTCCCCACATTCCAGCACTGTACTTCTCAGCCTTCCTATCTCTGGCTCAAGGATGCTCAGTGACCCTGCCACTCTGGCGTATGCAAGCTGTGGGCCTAGACAGCATTCACATAGTAACCTTAAACTCTTGGGCTCAAGCTATTCTCTTGCCTCAGCTTTCTAAGTAGCTGGGATTATAGGAGCCCACCACAATGTCCAGCTATTTTTAGAGACAGGGTCTCCCTCTTGCACATACTAGCCTCAAACTCCTGAGCTCATGCAATCCACATGCCTCAGCATCCCAGATTGCTAGAATTATAGTCACCAGCCACTGCACCCAGCCTCTCCACCTAGATTTCAAAGGACATTGTGGACAACCTGTAAACCTAGGCAGAAACTTGTCATAGGGCAAAGCTACTACTGAAAGTCTCCACCAGTCTAATGTCTAGTGGAGCTATGAGAGAGGACCACCACCAAGCCCCTAGAACTGCAGATCTACCAGAATGCAATGCCAGCCTGGGAGAGTAGCAATCATGAGACCCCAATCCATGACAGCTGCTACATAGACTGAGCCCAAAAAAGACACAAGGTCTAAGCTTTCTAAGGGCTTGGAGGCCCATCTCCCATCCCACTGTGTCCTAAGACTCTTAAAATTTAATTTCTACCCTGTTGGGTTTTGGACTTGTTGGAGGCCTGTTACACTTTTCCTCCTTTTGGAGGAAAGGTATCTATCCTCTGCCTGACCCACCACTATACTTTGAAAGCATCTAACTTGTTTTGACTTTATAGGCCCACAGTTGGAGAGGAATTTGCTTCAGATTGAATTGTGCTTTGAATCTTACCCTATATCTAATTCATGGAAAACCCTGGGCTTTGGACTTTTGACTTGGTGCCAAGGACTTTACAGTTATTGAGTTGGAATGAATGTATTTTGCATGTGAGAAGGACACAAATCTTGGGGCCTAGTGGCAGAATGCTGTGATTTAAATGTGGCCCCTGAAGTTCATGTGTTGGAAACATAATTCCCAGTAAAACAGAGTTAAGAGATAGAACATTTACAGGTGAATAGATTAATGCTATTATCTTAAGAGTGGGTTAGGTATTTTGGGAGCAGTTTCCCAGGAAAAGAATGAATTTATCCCCTTTCCTGCTCTCTCTTATATTTTCTTATATTTTCTTTCATGGGATGACACAGAAAGATGTTCCTCGCAAGATGCTGGCCCCTGATCGTGGTCTTCTCAGCCTCCATAACTATGAGAAATAAACTTCTATTCATTATAAATTATGCAGTCTGTGGTATTCTGTGATACATGCATAGTAACACAAAATACCTTGAGACAGTTAACCTTTTTCAACAAACTCTCATAAGTGTCTAAAACAGAGACAAGAGATATGGGTATGAGTAGCTGCTATACAATTTTTCTTTTATTTTTTTCTTTATTTCTTTTATTGTTGGGGATTCATTGAGGGTACAAGAAACCAGGTTACACTGATTACATTTGTTACCGTGGATAAAGTCCCTCTTACCACTGTGACTTGCCCCCAAAAGGTGAGTCACACCCTGAGACCCCACCCCCTCCCTCTTTCTCTCTCTCTGCTCTTCCTCTCCCTATCCCCCCTCCTTCTCTCTCTCTCTCTCTGCTCTCCCCTTCCCCCACCCCCACCGTGTACTAGGGCATTAATTGTTCTCATATCAAAATTGAGTACATAAGATTCATGCTTTCTCCATTCTTGTGATGCTTTACTAAGAATAATGTGTTTTACTTCCATCCAGGTTAATACAAAGGATGTAAAGTCTCCATATTTTTTAATGGCTGAATAGTATACATATACCACAGCTTGTTAATCCATTCCTGGGTTGGTGGGCATTTAGGCTGTTTCCACATTTTGGCAATTATAAATTGAGCTGCAATAAACAGTCTAGTACAAGTGTCTTTATAATAAAAGGTTGGGTTTTTTTTTTCCTTCTGGATAGATGCCCAGTAAAGGGATTATAGGATCAAACCTATATAGGAGGTCTAGATTGAGTTCTCTGAGGTTTCTCCACACTTCCTTCCAAAAAGGTTGTATTAGTTTGCAATCCCACCAACAGTGTAAAAATATTCCTTTCTCTCCACATCCATGCCAGCATCTGCAGTTTTGAGACTTTGTGATATAGGCCATTCTCGCTGGGGTTAGATGATATCTCAGGGTGGTTTTAATTTGCATTTCTCTAATAGTTAGGGATGATGAGCATTTTTTTCTCATGTGTTTGCTAGCCATTCATCTGTCTTCTTTAGAGAAAGTTCAATTTATCTTTCTTCCTCATTGATATATGAGATTGTTGGCTTTTTTAATGTGGATTAATTTGAGTTCTCGGTAGATCCTAGTTATCAAGCTTTTGTCTGATTTAAAATATGCAAATATCCTTTCCCATTGTGGAGGTTGTCTATTTGCTTTGGCTGTTGTCACTTTAGCTATACAGAAGCTTTTTGGTTTAATTAAGTCCCATTTGTTCATTTTTGTTGTTGTTACAATTGCCATGGCAGTCTTCTTCATAAAATCTTTCCCCAGGCTGCTATTTCTTTGAGAATTTTTATTGTTTCAAGCCTTAAATTTAAGTCCTTTATCCACCTTGAATCAATTTTTGTGAGTGGAGAAAGGTATAGGCCAGTTTCAGTCTTTTACATGTGGATATCCAGTTCTCCCAGCACCATTTACTGAATAGGAAGTCTTTCCCTCAGTGTATGTTCTTGTTTGGTTTTTCAAAGATTAGGTGGTTGTAAGATGTTAGTTTCATTTCCTGGTTTTAATTCCAAATGTCTATGTCTGTATTTTTGTGCCAGTACCATGCTGTCTTGACCACTATGACTTTGTAGTACAGCCTAAAATCTGGTATGCTGATGCCCTCAGCTTTATTTTTATTACTAAGAACTGCCTTAGCTATACAGGGTTTTTTTCTGGTTCCATAAAAAATGCGGAATCATTTTTTCCAAGTCTTGAAAGTACGATGTTGGTATTTTTGTAGGGATGGCATTGAATTGGTTTGGGAAGTATACATATTTTAACAATGTTGGTTCTTTCCAGCCATGAACATGGTATGTTCTTCCATTTGTGAATATCCTCTGGTATTTCCTTTCATAGGGTTTCATAATTTTCCTTATAGAGGTCTTTCACCTCTTTTGTTAGGTATATTCCTAGGTATTTCATTTTCTTTGAAGCTATGGTGAAGGGAATTGTGTTCTTAATTAGCCTCTCATCTTGGCTGTTATTGGTATATACAAAGGCTACTGACTTGTGGACATTGATTTTACATCCTGAGACATTACTATATTTTTTGGAACTTCCAGGAGTCTTGTGGTTGAGTCTTTGGGGTTCTCTAAGTATAAGACCATATCGTTATCCTCTGCTCCCATTTGGATGCCCTTTATTTCCTTGTCTTGCCTAATTATATTGGCTAGAACTTCTCGCACTATATTGAAAAGTAGTGGTGACAGAGGACAACCTTGTATAGTTCCAGTTCTAAGTGGAAAAGCTTTCAGTTTTACTCCATTTAGTAAAATATTAGCTGTGGTTTTGTCATAGATAACTTCAATCAGTTTCAGAAATGTGCCACCTATGCCCTGTACTCTTCAGTGTTCTAATTAGAAAAGAATACTGGATTTTATCAAATGCTTTTTCTGCATCTATTGAGAGGATCATATGGTCTTTGTTTTTGCCTCTGTTGATATGGTGAATAACGTTTTGACTTGCATATGTTAAACCAGCCTTGCATCCCTGGGATGAATCCTACTTGACCATTATGTATGACTTTTTTG
>NW_003852517.1:2003351-2007646 GCF_000181295.1 Otolemur garnettii
TTTTTTGTTTTCAATTGTATTAATCTCTGATTTAATTTTGGTTATTTCTTTTCTTCTGCTGGGTTTAGGCTTAGATTTTTCTTTCTTTTTCCAATTCCATAAGATGTCTTGTGAGTTTGTTGATGTACTCTCTTTCTGTTTTTAGAATGTAGGCATCTAAATGGATAAATTTTCCTCTCAGGACTGCTTTTGCTGTATCCCACAGGTTTTGGTAGCATGTGTCTTCATTGTTGTTATACTCATTGTTGTTATTTCTTCCTGCACCCAACTGTCATTCAGCATAAGGTTGTTTAATTTCCATGCCTTTGTGTGGGGTTAAACGCTTTTGTTGGAGTTGGGTTCCACCTTTATTGCCTTGTGGTCTGAGAAGATACAATGTAAAATTTCAATTCTTTTGATTCTGTTGAGGTTTGTTTTGTGTCCTAGGATATGATCAATTTTGGAGAATGTTCTATGGGCTGATGAGAAGAATGTATATTCTTTAGCTTTGGGATGAGTATTCTGTCCCAAAGCACAGTTGTTCTAGGGTCTCATTTAAGTCCCTTACATCTTTGTTTAATTTCTGTTTAGAGGATCTTTCCAGGTCTGTAAGAGGAGTGTTAAAGTCCCCTGTTATTATGGTATTATAGGATATCATATTGCTCAGTGTGGGGTAAACCCCCTCAAAAATTAAATGAAATGTGCCCTTTAAATTCCAGAACTGAGCGAAAAGACTTGTGAGTATTATGTGCTTTTGTCAAGGCCTTAAGCAACCTGGGAAAACACTGTGGGGGCCTGCAAGCCAGGCGTAAAAACCTCTTACAGGTAACCCCAACTGTGCAGTCAAGTCAGCCTGTCAGATAAGGGTTAAAATGGCCCATCTGTGCAGAGGACATGACTCAAAGGTTGATGTGAGTAAAAAGAAAAACTCCATCGTAATGATGTTGAGTAAAATACTCCATCGTAATTGCAGGGTCTCCAAAACCATAAAAAAACAGTCATGAAGCCAGTTTCTCAGAAATTTAATTGAGTACATAGAAGAGAAAGGTTTTACTCCTCTGTTTATCCTAACCTTTAACTTTAACAATAGAAGTCAGATAATGTATTGTACTTTAAGATCTTCCAAGAGGAATAGCCTGAGGCTAGCTTAAGATGGTTGTCTTACTTTCCCAGAACTTTCTTTCTTTAGGCTAATCTTATGATGGCTATATCTCACATTCCTGGACTTTCTTTCTTTTCTATAGTTTAAGATAAGAAATGAGGATGTTAGGATTATTGATCAATGTGGTGTCCGTGACTAGCTCCCAATAAAAGGGAGTAGAAAATAAAGACATTTTGCTATATGCCACCTAAAAGTATGTAGTCGTTTCTTGCTTTTAAACAATTCTAGGACGAGCTTGCACCCGCGACCAAGCCATCCTTCTCTCCCTGCAAGAAAGAACATCACACAACAGCTCAGACTAATTAAGATCTGTTTCAAGAATCTGGGAGCATTTAAGTTGGGTGCATAAACATTTAGAATTGAAATGTCTTCTTGTTGTATGTTTTCCTTGACCAATATGAAGTGACCATATTTGTCTTTTTTGACTTTAGTTGTTTTAAATCCACATGTATCTGAAAATAAAATTGCAACTCCTCTTTCTTCTAAATTCCATTTGCCTGAAATATTGTCTTCCAACCCTTAACTCTTGAGTTTTAATTTATCTTTTGAGGCTAGGTGTGCTTCCTGTAGACAGCAAATGGATGGCTAGTGTTTTTTAATCCAATCAGCCCATCTATGCCTCTTCAGTGGGGAATTCAAGCCATTTACACTTATTGAGATAATTGATAAGTGTGGTAGTGTTCTATGCATCTTATTTTGTGAAAGTCCATTACTTAGTTTTGTCTTTTGCATCAAAGCAGAAGCTAGGTTCTGTCCTTTAATTTCTGGGTGCTTACTTTGCTGGTGGTCCATTGTGATGGTCAGTGTGTAGAACAGGTTGAAGTATTTCCTGTAGAGCTGGTCTTGCAAATTTCCTCAATGTTTGCATATCAGTAAATGATTTGATTTCTCCATCAATTTTAAAGCTTAGCTTAGTGGAATATAGACTTCTGGGCTGGAAATTGTTCTATTTAAGTAGATTAAAGGTAGATGAACATTGTCTCAGGGTTTGAAAAGTTTCATTAGAGAAGTCTGTAGTCACCCTGATGGATTTGCCCCTATAGAATCAATTGGTGCTTACTCCTAGAAGCTTGCAAAATCTTTTCTTTTGTCTTGACTTTCAACAGGTTCATCCCAATGTGTCTTGGAGAAGCTCTATTAGAGTTGAGGTGATCTGGGGTCTGATATCCCTCCGAAAGAGTGTGTCAGAATCTTTGGTGATATTTGGGAAATTTTCATTTACAATATTCTGTAGTATGGCTTCCATTCCTCTGGGGCATTCTTCTTCCCTTCTGGAATACCTATAACTCCTATATTTGAACACTTCATAAAGTCTCATAATTCTGTCAGTGAACATTCTGCTTTCTCTCTCTTCTTTTCTGCCTCTTTAACTATCTGAGTTATCTCAAGAGTTTTGTCCTTTACCTCTGAGATTCTTTCTTCTTTGTGATCTAATCTGTGGTTGATACTTTGAACTCCATCTTTAAGTTCCCTAATTGACTGCTTCAATTACTTCTGCTCTGCTATATCCTTTCTATATTCTTCATATCATTCATCTCTTATTTGATTCTGTTTTTGGATTTCCTTTGGGTTATTTTCCACTTTCTCAGCAATTTCCTTCATTGTTTTTATCATCTGTTTTTAAATTCCCCTTCTGTCATTTCTAACATTTCTTTATAGGTGGAATCCTCAGCAGTAGCTACCTCACCGGTCCCTTGGCCAGGGGGACGGGTGTGGTTCATGTTGCCAGGATTTTTCTGCTGATTCTTCCTCATGAGTGTTTTCTTTTATCTGTTTCCTTGCCCTAATTTTCCTTTCACTTCCTCTTGCTCTTTAGGTTGTCATGCCTCTGATCTAAGGTTTTGATGAGTCCAGTTCTCCACTGCTTTTGTTCTCCTCTTAGGGTCCAGATGTCTCTCACTGTCTCCCTATGTCCCCAAAGGGATGTTTCTGGGCAGATCCCACAATCCAGAGATGCCTGGAGTCTTCTCTCCCCAATCTCACCATGCCAGTTGCAAAGAAACTGTTACTTGGCTGCCATCTTTTTCCACCCCCAATTTTTCTTTTATTAAGTTTCACTAATTTGAAAACAGAATGGATTCTTTTTCTAGTGTCATCTTTTTTATCCTTCCCTTTTCTGTATTTTCTCTTTTCTGCTTCAACTTTGCAGAAGTCTTTCATAATCTCCTCATAATTCCCACCCATGTTAATGAATTGTCTGCTGATTGGAAAGCAAGCAATGCAGTATGTGGTAGAGAATAACCTTGCTTCTGCAGTGTTCACTGTGCCACCTTGCTCCAGTTGGCCTTGGCTCTCTTGTTTGCAGCATGAGAGGCAACTGGATGAGCCCAGTTAGTCCTGTAGTTTTAACATTCCTTCTCTGCACATAATCCCTAAGGCCCAGATCTTCTGTCCCAACAATTGTCACCCTCTCAGAAACATTTGTCTTCTTCTCCTATATTCTTAGAATAGTAAAGTGTGTTTATTCTCCATGATTGCCATATAGAAAAACATTAAAGGGACATTTTTAACAGGATTTATCCCCCAAACCACATATCAAATGGCTATGAACTGAGTTCAAGATTCATGTAATACAGTTAATTTCAGTATGGTTGAAGAATTTCCCCACATATTTATGTTATACTATGTAAGTGCATCATTTTAATTTAAAACATTTTACAGATCACTGGCCTTGTCAAATTACAGAAAAGAGTCATATTCTTTCCTAAAAGAAGAAGACTAAAGAAAACCACTATTAATAGGATCTACAATTTCTTTTTTTTTTTCTAGAGACAGAGTCTCACTTTATCACCCTCAGTAGAGTGCTGTGGCATCACACAGCTCACAGCAACATCTAACTCTTGAGTTTAGGAGATTCTCTTACCTCTGCCTCCCAAGTAGCTGGGACTACAGGTGCCCACCACAATGCCTGGCTATTTTAGAGACAGAGTCTCACTTTATCACCCTCAGTAGAGTGCTGTGGCATCACACAGCTCACAGCAACATCTAACTCCTGGGTTTAGGAGATTCTCTTACCTCAGCCTCCCAAGTAGCTGGGACTACAGGTGCCCGCCACAACACCCGGCTATTTTTTTGTTGCAGTTTGTCTGGGGCCGGGTTTGAACCCCCCACCCTCGGTATATGGGGCCAGCCCCCTACTCACTGAGCCACAGAT
>NW_003852517.1:2007666-2039938 GCF_000181295.1 Otolemur garnettii
TTTTTTGTTGCAGTTTGGCCGGGGCTGGGATTGAACCTGCCACCCTCAGTATATTGGACTAGCACCCTACCCACTGAGCCATAGGCACTGCCCAGGAGCTACTCTTTCTACTATTCTCTGGAATTAGCCATACTGTATAGTACTTATTGTTGTATATCAATCAGCTCCCTGTTTCCATGTCTCTTTTCTAGAGTTACCAGATAAAATTTAGAACTGTAAATTAAACTCAAATTTCAGATAAAAATTATAGAAGGTTTTAGTCTGTACCAAATATTACATGGACATCCTTATATTAAACAATTTATTTATTTATCATAAATTTAAATTTAACTGGGCTTCCCAGATGGACAACAAAATTCTTAAAGAAGGCCCTCTGTTTTGTTCTCTCCTGTTTTCCCAATGTAAGCCTAGTATCTTTATATACTACTCAATTTTTGCTGAACTAATTAATAAAAATACAGACTAAACAAATATAAGATGGGTAGAATTTGCAAAATCATTTATAATTTAGTAGTTCACAACATGAAAGTGAGTCATTCAACTAAGCTAAACATAAGTATGATTAGATGGAACTTGGTCATAGGGTGATTATGCATAAATTTTTATTTAAACCATATGTGAAAGGAATTATTCTGATGTCTGGTTCAAATTCTTTATGAGTCTCTTAACTTCTGATCAAATGTTAATATTAAGAATGGCTCAAAAAAAAGAATGGCTCTAGGCTAAGTGCTTACAGCTCAGTGGGCTAGGGCACTGGCCAAATACACTGGAGCTGGCGAGTTTGAACCCATCCTGAGGCCTGCCAAACAACAACAACAAAAACAAAATAGCTTGGTGTTGTGGTGGGTGCCTATAGTCCCAGCTACTCGGTGGGGCTAAGGCAAGAGAATTGCTTGAGCCCAAGAATTTGAGGTTGCTGTAAGCTGTGTTGCCACGGCACCTACTGATGGTGACATAGTGAGACTGTCTCAAGAAAAAAAAATGGCTCCAATATACTAACTACACCATTTCTAAAAGAGGAAAAATACTGACATAAGTAGAACGGTAATGGAAATTCAATTGAACTGAGAAGAATTTATATTCCTTTTTGTAATATTTTCCCTTGACGCGGGTGACTGGTAACCAAGGACATACTTGGGTTAAAGCACCAATAAAATAAAATCATTTTCCACAGGAAATTTAAATTTTTTTAAATTCCACTCAGTAACAATAAAAAAAAAAACCATTCTGTACAAGTTTGACCATGAAGTACATATAAATAGATGTGTATATAAAGACCACCAATAAAAAAAATCTAAAATTGCCCTGTGTATCATACTTCATATTATCAATTTACATTCTTTGATTTTTCTCCAACTCTTAATCCAAAGTTCAAAATTTAATTTGAATAAACTTTTGCTATCTGCTGTAGACCAGTGTTTCAGAGCCTAGAAAAGCACATATCTACCTTTTTATAGAAGGTACACTTGATTTGTCATCAAAGACCTGTGTCCATTTGTTGGTTTCCCAAAATGTTCTGGTAATAGACTCCACTAAGCTTCAGTTTACTCAATTGCAAGATGTGGGCAAGGATCTTGCCTCACATGGTTACTATAAGGACCAAATGAGAACGTATGCATCAGAACACAGCTATAGAGTGCTACAGCTATATTTGTTTCCATGTATTATTAATATGGTTCTTGTTTTGAGAAGACAATAGATAAGCAGAAGGACTATAAAGAGTATATCACTGGGGTTCACTTTGGAAGCTGCCACTAAAGCATTTGTTTCTCAAATGGCCTCATTTCCCATGACAGAGAATGATTGCCCACTCTATTACATTTAGTTACATAAATTACATAAATTACATAAATCTACAAACATGCTTTGAAGATCTCCCTTGGCAGAAACCAAAAATATTGATATAAAAGAGCCATGGTTCCAGCATAAGTGTATGAATAAAATACACTTGCATTGAAACATGTATTTTCTCCATTGAAACATGTATTTTTTGGGGAGAAAAAAATCCTTAAAAGACAAAACCATGAGGATCGAATGTCTTAAAAAAAGCCAAAATCCAAAAATCCGCATATGATTAAATTACTAAAAATGTCATATTTGGTACAAAGAAATTCTGTACCTAGAGGATGATGAGTGAAGAGGAAATAACCACCATAGGTGCAGCTGAGCTCATCACTCCTTGGCCCTATGGAATAGTAACATAATGGGAGTGGAGTGGCTGTTCACAACAGGAAGGAGTAAGGAACAGTAGATTAGAGACAATGGAGAATAATGATGCCAAGGAGAAATGAGGAGTATCCACACTCAAGAAAGAGTAGGCAGGTCAGCTTCTGTAGCTCAAGTGGCTAAGGTGCCAGCCACATACACCAGAGCTGGAGGGATCAAATCCGGTCCAGGCCTGCCAAACAATGACAACTACAACCAAAAAAATAGCCAGGCACTGTGACAGGTGCCTGTAGTCCCAGCTACTAGGGTGGCTGAGGCAAGAGAATCGCTTAAGCCCAGGGGTTGGAGGTTGCTGTGACCTGTGATGCCACAACATTCTACCCAGGGCAATAGCTTGAGGGTTTGTCTCAAAAAAGAAAAAAGAAAAGAAAGAAAGAATAGGCATTGAGATGTTATCCTGTCAGCAAGCTGTGCTTCCTTATGTTTCCAGTAAAACAATGCCCTGGCAGTCTGCACAAATACTTAAAGTGGTTGATCAAAGATAATGTCTCCACTACAAAAACAAAGTACACAATTGACAATCGGGCATAATGAGAGGTTACATGGAGCCAATACATAAAGACAAAACAAGGTCAATGAATCCAAGAACCTAGAGTGGGATAAAAAGAGGTGATAGAATTACCTAAAAGGAAATTATTTTTTAATAGCATAATTAGTACTTTCAAAAGCCAAAAAAATAACAAATTGTAGATCATGAAAGTTAAAAATTTGGTTGTTGAAAAAATAAATAAATGGGACTGATCAAGCTAACAAGCTTCTTCGCAGCTAAGGATACAATTAAAGCAAATACACAAATTCAGAATGGGAGAAGATATTTGCTCCTATGTTACAAATCTAACAAAGGGCTAATATCCAGAGTCTACAAAAAACTCAAACTAACAAACAAGAAAGAATAAACAATCCCATTTGTCATTGGGTAAGAGACATGAACAGAACCTTCCCCTAAGAAGACAAATGAATGGCTAAGAAACACATGAATAATTGCTCATTGTTCTTCATCAGAGATATGCAAAACAAAACCACTTTGAGATATCACTTAACCCCAGTGAGAAGAGCCCACATCAGAAAATCCTAAAGCTGCAGATGGTGGCATAGATGTGGAGAGAAGGGAATACCTATGTACTGTTAGTGGGATTATAAACCAATACAGCTTTTTTGGAACGAATTATGGAGAATCCTCAAAGGGCTAAAAGTAGACCTTTCATTTAATCACATAATCCCATTACTAGGTATCTACCCTGAAGAAAAGAAATCATTTTACCATAAGGACATTTGCACTAGAAGGTTTATTGCAGCTCAGTTTACAATTGCTAAGATGTGGAAAAAATGCAAGTGGCAAGTGTCCACTGACTCATGAATGGATAAATAAACTGTCGTATATGTATGCCATGGAATACTATTTAGCCATAAAGAAAGATGGTGAACTTTACTTCTTTTGTATTAGCCTGGATGGATTTGGAGAACATCCTCCTAAGTAAAATATCATACGTATGGAAAAGCTGTGGTATATAGGTTTGTTGTATAAATTAGGCCAGGCACTCCTGGAAAGCTTGTATGACAAAGTTCAAAAGTTACTCAAAACACAAGATGTCTGACACCTGGAGGCTCAGAGCTAACATTCCAAAAACATCCTATATGACCAGAGTCTGGGGTTCTGCCTATCCAGGAGCTGCAGATGCCTAACTGCAGCTATATTGTATAGCTGAAAATGGAATATTTAGCAAAAAAGATTTCCATCGTCTGAGTTCTACCCAGGAATAGATAATAATCACCAAAGTGAGTTAAGTCAAAGTTTACCCTTTGTAATTTGCATGTTGTAATCACTTGATGTGTTTACTTGATTCCTCCTTCTCTTGTTTCCCCAAGAATGATTGCCTTGATTTGAATAACTCAAACTAATTTTGTGCTTTATGGGGTCAGCTAGATTTATGGTTTTTGCAAACTAAAAAACCCTGGAGAGATCTGCTGGAGGCTGCACTTTATTTTGTGATACTGGCACAGTGCATACCTCTCTTGGACTCCTTTCCATTATTTCATCTGAGATAACTGAGTTTGAGTCTTTCTTCACTTTGACTCCTCTCAGTGTAGATCCCGGAAAAAGCAGTGGGAGTACAGCCCCCACAGAGTATTAGCATCAATACTAACATAAAACTAATAGATGAGCAACTACACGCCCACATTAAAAAAAAATTAAATTCAAGAAGGGGTGAGGGGGAAGAGGGAGAAGGAGAAGGGAAGAGAGAGAGGATTTGGTAAGTTCTCACCTAACTGACACCTCTTGGGTGAAGGGCTTGACTGCAACTTGGACTTTAACAGTGCAAACAGTGTAACCTAATTGTATAAAACCTTATATTAATCTGAAATTAAAAAATTGATTGTTGAAATATAAACTTTAAGAGGTGTTCTGAAAAATAGGTAGGTCACAGACAGCTGAAGATTGATGTTGTAAGGAAAGAATGGACCCAGGATACAAAAAAATAAAGAGAGGAAAAGAATGAATGACACCTTAAAAGACTTCGCAGAATTTCCAGCATTCCAACAGTCATTTCATTTCCAGCATTAAGAACAGACCAAGTGGAGAAGAGATGATGTTTAAGGAAATGAGGTAAGTAAACTGAGAAAGACATAAACCCTGAGATTAAAAGGTCTTAGAAAAGCCAAACAAGAAAAACATTTAAACACACTATCTATAGTGTTATTTTAGAATCCACAAAATTCTGAAGGAATCTTTTAAGAGTGTCCATAGAACAAGAAAAAGCTGCATACAAATGAGTAAGAATCACATAGAAAGATTTTAGTCTAACAGGAAATTCTGGAGGCAAAAAGATAATAAAAAAAATCTCCAAATTTCAAGTGGAAGTTATTTTAACCCTAGAATTGCAATCATAGCCAAATTATGAAGATGAATAAAAATATTTTACACATGCAAGGACTCAAATATTTATCACCAAAACTCTTTCTGTAAGAGTTTACTGAAGATTGATACCAAAAAGAAAAAAATTCTAAAAGATGTGGAGTTTTAGAAGGAAAAAAATGATAACCAAAGAAATTACTAAAACATACTGTGAAATTTGAAAATGTATTAACTAAATACAGTAAAACTTTCAAATGATGATAATAAAAGATATAGAAAGAGGCTTTGGAAAAGCAGCACAGAGATTTTTAAATGTACCATTTTTCTTGTCTTGTCCAATTGGAGAATATACTGTAGTTACTAATTAAACATAGACATTGTTAGAAAAATATTGAATGACATGGGACAAAAAAATTACCTTTAAAGAATATCATGAGAATCTAAAACATTTACATAAGAGGAAAAGACAAGAAGATCAGAAAGAAAAAATGATCAAAGCATGCTAAATATGAAATATGAGGTCAAGAGTAAGTTTAATGAAATAAATAAATACATCAAAAATGAATAAGTTACATAACTCCATTAAGACAGAAATTCATTTTTTTTTGGTATGGATATCTATTTATTTAACCACAGTACATGTAATAATAGTCACAAAATAATGATGTAATTCAAAGTACATGATCCATTTTATTTCATCATGATGAAATTTTTAAATTACAGTACATAGTAAAATATTAATAAAGACACTGTATTTTCCTGGGCTGAGACAACAAAATGCCACAGAGGGGCTGGCGTAAGTAACAGAAAATTTTCTCACAGTTCTGGAGGCTGAAAGTTCAAGATAAATGTATGCTAGTTTGGTTTCTCCTGAGGCCCCTCTTCCTGGCTTGCAGCTGGCTACCTTCCTGCCCTAGACTCACATGATCTCCCCTCTGTGCATGTGAGTGGCTGGAATTTCTCTGTATGTCCCAAGTTATTCTTTTAAGTACATGTTAGATTGGATTAGAATGTACCCTAATCCCCTCATTTTAACTTACTCATCTCTTTAGGACTTTAACTTTATTTTATTTCTTTATTTGTTTATTTATTTTTGAGACAAAGTCTCACTATGTTGCCCTAAGTAGAGTGCCATGGCATCACAACCCCCAACAACCCCGAACTCCTGAGTTCAAGTGATTCTCCTGCCCCAGCCTCCCAAGCAGCCGGGACTACAGGCGCCCACCACAACACCCAGCTATTTTTTGTTGCAGTTGTCATTGTTGTTTAGCTGGCCTGGGCTGGGTTCAAACCAGCCTCAGTGCATGTGGCTGGCGCTGTAACCACTGTGTACAGGTGCTGAGCCAAGACTTTAACTCTAAATACAGTCACACTCAATGGTACATTGAGTTAGGGGTTAAGGCTTCAACAGAATTTGGAGGAAACACAATTCAGGCTGTAAGAGGCCAGAAAACCATAAGCTTCATTTTTAATGCTTCATATGCTGTCGCTCCCCTATCTAACACATGTGATTGGCATTAACTGATAAGGCTACTTAAGGCCTGGGTGTGGTTTCTGAGTTCCTTTTAGTACAATTTTCTAGGCTGTTCCTAATAATATGAGGAAAGTCATTTTTTTTTTAACTCAGGTATGTATGTATTAGTTAATAATATCTATAGTGGAAAAAAATCAAGGCAACAATTTTCTCTGGGAATGTGAAGTATTGACTGGGAAAGGACATAGGAAACTTTCTGGGATGATAGGAATGGGTCACATCTAACCAATAGGCATTGGGTTACCCAGGTATATGCATTTATCAATTCAGCAAATATACACTTTATTGTAAGCACATTTTACGTAAAAAGAAAAAGCTCTAGACAAATATTAACACATAGTTAATGATACACAAATTGGAGTATTTAACCAGAAGAATACTTTTTGTGGATAAACTGATATCTACAAATTACTCGTAATATGTCAATAAAATAAATTGATTATTGAATGGATGACTGGATATGATAATGCAAGTATAATACAAGGTTAATAGCAACATATGTTGATAGCAGCATTATTCATATAGCTGAAAAGTAGAAACAACTCAAAATGTTCATCTATTAATGAGTTGATAATCAAAATGTTATATATTCATACAGTAGAATATTATTCATCCATAAAAAGGAATGAATACTGGCACAGGATGCAACACAGAGAAATCTTGAGAACGTTATGCTAAGTGAAAGAAGTTAGACATAAAAGGTCATGATTCCGTTTATATTAAATGTCCAGAATAGGCTGATGTCTAGAGATAAAAAGAAGATTACACTTGAAGCAAATTATTGGCTGAAGCTTTCAGAATTTTCACTGGAGATGTTTTTAAGGGATAGCAATGGGGCCTAGGGCTACCAATAGATAACCCTCTTCTTTTCCCTTTTGGAAACACACACACACAACCAGGCCAGCCACTACCGCCAGGAGTAGGAGAACAGACGAGAAAAAGCCTGTCTATAGTGGGCAGATCAAAAGTGAGAGCAAACACAGAAGTTCAATTCTGTATCGGAAATTTGCCAAGTGGTTTTATAACTTCTCCTCCCCTTCTGTGAGGAAGGGGTAGAGAATTAGAATTGTTTCTGACATAGCATTTGCTATTGAAAGGGAGAAAGTAGAAATTCATTTCTATTTTCAGAAACAAAAGAATCAGACATTATGTGTCTTTCCCATTAGAGATCTATCTGTCCAAAGTTGTTCCTTATCATCATGCACATATCCACATTTTGCAGTTGGCAAAGAATGTTCTCATCCTTATCTCATTTGGCCCTCATGGGGTTCTTCTGGGATGTAGTTAAGTTGGGAAGCTCAAAACAGAAATTTTGGAAGTAAATATGAACCTCGTAATTCTAAAATCAACATAGTGACTCATGATGTCGCTGTTACAGAATTTTAGGTTATAATAAATGTCTCATTTGTCATAACATTTCATCTCTTTTACTTTATTTTACAATAACATGGTCAGTAAATAGAGACACCAAAAAGCAGAAGATGAGAAATAATGGAACTAGATATGCATAAATAACCAAACAAATCATCCCTGCCCTCAACTCCCTCCTCTTCCCTTATCATCAACACTTGGCAAGAACCCTGGGCATCACTCTACATCCTCCCTCTTTCTCATCCCACACATCCAGTAACCATGTTCTGACAAGTACTCCTCCTTGATTTTGATACCCACCACTGCCTCCTCTCTCCTCTCCCAGGTTTAATAATACATTTTCCTGACTACAGGTCTGTAATTTTTTTTCTGTCCATATTCTACTGTACAGATAATGACCTTTCAAAAATATAAATATAATTACCACTCCTTCCCACCCATAGCAGAAGATGCTGCCAAGGGGGGAAAACTACAGTTATTTTCAACTAATTTTTTCCTTAACACTCCCAACTAAAAAATGTAATTGTGTTTGCACAATTCCCTTGTGCCTGGTAATGGCTATAGTTCTCATTTGGGGCTATGAACTATAAGGAATTCTGTTGTGTGGCTTCCAGGAAAGTTTTACTTATTTTTTTTTAATTTTTTTATTTTAGTTTTATTCATTTACTTTAATTTTATTTATTCTTTTTGAGACAGAGTCTCAAGCTACGGGTGCCACCTATTTATTTATTTATTTGAGGCAGAGTCTCACATTGTTGCCCTTAGTAGAGTGCTATTGCATCACAGCTCACAGCAACCTCAAAATCTTGAGCTCAAGAGATCCTCTTGCCTCATCCTCTCAAGTAGCTAGGACTATAGGTGCCCAGCACAATGCCCAGCTAGTTTTTCTATTTTTAGTAGAGACAGGGTCTCACTCTTGCTCAGGCTAGTCTCAAACTCCTGAGCTAAAGCAATCCACCCACCTAACCTCCCAGAGTGTTTGGATTATAGGCATGAGCCACCTTGCCAGGCCTGAAAGTTTCACTTTTTTAAGAAAGGGATTTGTGCATTACACTCTCCCAACACCAGCCTTTGTATTATTCTCTTGTTTTGAAATGTTCTTATGGAAATAGCATGATTGCACTTCCCCCTGAGATAGGGATTGGGACTCATTTGCAAGAGCCCTTTCTTTCTGCTACTGACTCTGTTTCTGCTTATTATATATATAATATATACGGTCAATTTTAATGATGCAATATTTTGCCTTGTTCATTTATTTCATCTTTCTTGGACACATGTAAATTTTAACCCAAGCCTGATATCACTATATCAAGCAAAATGGAAAAACTCTGGAAAGTAAGAAATGTATGGAGTTGTATCATTTTATTCTTTCCTACGCCTTCTTCTCATCTCCAGATCTTATAAATTTTTCCAGTGATTTTACTTTCCCTCAGATTTAATTGTTTGAATGAGTAAAAAATACCTAAAGTTTTTTCAAGGTCGGGTGCAGTAGCCAATGCCTGTTAATCCTAGCACTCTGGGAGGCTGAGGTGGGTGGATCACCTGAGCTCAGGAGTTTGAGATCAACCTTAGCAAAGCAAGACCCAATCTCTACTAAAAAATAGAAAAACTAGCTGGACATTGGGGTGGGCACCTGTAGTTACAGCTACTTGGGAGGCTAAGATAAGAGGATTGCTTGAAGCTAAGAGTTTGAGGTTGCTGAAAAAAGAATATATTTTACCATGTGATGAAAAACAACATTTTCAAACCCCATTCCAATTTTTCAATGCAACTACTGCTCTGAGAGTGAAAAGGAGTGTGGTATAACCTGTAATGTTATTGTTTGTTCATTTGCTAGAAGAAAACATATACCATAACCTAAAGAAATATATTTATGCTGGCCAAATTGATGGATCTTCCAGACCAGCAAGGCCAGTGGCTATGGTCCCAATTTTTTAAGTATACAAACAACTGAGGATAGGAGTCTCACTCCACTTCCATTGTTTGATAACTCCTTGTCATGCCCCTTACACAGATTTATATTCTCTTCAGTGAGCTGGTGATTTCTACACAGCAATGTGGTTCTTAACCCAGGAACCATGAACAAGGCCTTGCCTTAGCTAGGAGAAAAAAGTATAAGGTTCAGACAGTGATAGGACCATGGAGGCCCTCAGAGGCCTAAATCATTGTCCCTGCAGACAATTTAGTAGCCTGCTCCTCCCAGAGTGTGCTCTTGGGTATACTACTTTTGCTTTATGTGGGAATCTGCTGGGCTTCTCTTTCCTTCTCTATTCCACTATCTCTTTGGCATCACAAAAGACACAACTGATATTACAGCCTTCAAATTACTTGATGTCTTTTTATGGCAAGTCTGTTTTTAAGCAACACTAAGCAACAATCTACTGTTTTTCAAATGGGAAGTTTTTTAGTTCCGAACTAGAGAGGTATCCATTGAGTAATGCATTTGATTTCTTCCAAAAGCTCCAGTCTATATATATTGTGATTATAAAAATTTTTAATATCACCTGAGCAATTATTTCATAAAAACTGAGTGAGACTGCTCATGTCACCATCTTTTTAATATTTCTAAATGTTTGTTTATGCTAAAAAAATCCATTATAAATCAAATTTCTTTCTGGTGACTTGCAAGTAGAGTTTAACAAGATTTCTTTTGCTTTTCTTTTATATCTACCAATTTCAGGAATTTTATTAAATATTTACATTGAAGTTATTGTTTTTTAAAAATTTTTTTTTAATTAAGTTTATTTCAGGTTAATGTGAGGGTACAAACAACCAGGTCAAAATATTTGATTTTGTTAGGTAGAGTCCCTCTTGTTGTTATGTCCCCCACACAAAAGGTGTGTCAAACACCTCCACCCTGTGCCCATTCAGTGAGAACACTCTAACCTCTGCCCCCTTCCTTCATTACTCCTCCCCCCAACTTGATTTGAAATGAATTTTTCACCTATGAGGACATCCATCAGATTGCCTACTGGCTTCATATTAGTATCGAGTACATTGGATAATTGCTTTTCTGTTCTTGTAATGCTTTACTAAGAAGAATGTATTTCAACTCCATCTAGGATATTACAAAAGATGTGAAGTCACCATCTTTTTTGTGAGTGGAGAAAGGTGCAGGTCCAATTTCAGTCTTTTACATGTGGCTATTCAATTCTCCCAGCACCATTACTGAAAAGGGATTCTTTTCCCTAGTGTGTGCTCTTGTTTGGTTTATCAAAGATCAGGTGGCTGTAAGATGTTAGTTTCACCCCATAGTTTCCTATTCAGTTCTAAATGTCTATGTCTCTATTTGTGCCAATACCATACTGTTTTGGTCGCTATGTCCTTGTAATAATAACCTAAAATCTGGTAGGGTGATGTCCCCAGTTTTGTTGTTATTACTAAGAATTGCTTTTGCGATATGGGTTTTTTATGGTTCCATATAAAACTAAGAAAAATATGGTCTTTTCCAAAAGTCAAGTAGCCACTTCTATTTGCAGCTGAGATTCTTGCATATTGGCAAGGCCTCTGAGAGAGAATTTTTATCTTAATGTTTAAGAAATATTGCTTTTAGCTGAGTTATTAGCTACTATCTATCACAGGTGACCATTGCTTTTATAGAACCTTTGGTAGCCTCTCAGGAGGCTCCTCTTGGCTCTTAGGCTCATCTTGCCTAAGAGTCATGATGTCAGGAGTATATGGCCCACTCTTAGTGGTTATCAAGTCTAATCTCATCTCATTAGATTCTGATAATATATGAGAAACAGAGAGAACTAATGCAGGCATGGGCAGTAGGCCTGGGTTGATCCAAGCAGGCACGAATTAAAAATAAAATCTTAAGCCTCCTACTAATTGAACAGACCCTTCTTGGACAAGGGAACCCTGGAAAAATCTTAAGACTGAGTTCCCAGTCTTGCTAGGATGAGAGGTATAAAGCACAATTACACATGCACATTTTCTTTTTACAAATATTCATGACTCCTCCCACAGCTTATTAAACATGTACATTCAGCCACCTCACTCAGTATAAAATCCTGTTCCCCTTTGTCTTTCCCTTGAAAGACACATGTTCCTGACTTGGGGCAGCCAGCCATGTTTCCCAGCCTTTCAGAATGGCCACTTGCCCTTGAAAATCCTTTGCAAGAAATAAAGCTCTCCTTGTTTTCCAAAGTATAAACACTTTTGTGGGTGGAGTTGTTTTTTAGTTAACTTGGGGAACTAGCCCAGTGGCACTGAGACAAGTCTGTGAGCCATGGTGGTGGCAGCAGATGGAATAAAGTCAAATATTTTTGTGGAAAAACGGTGAAGTAACCAGGTTTCATTTCAGGAGAACACAAATTGTGCTTGGCTGCACTCGGAATTGAAATTTTTTAATAAAAGCATTATAAAGACCTAAAATAGCATGCCAACCCTCTTGGCCATTCTACATGGCCTTTAACCATATCAATATCAGAAGAGCCAGTTTTGTTTTGTTTTTCTAATGGACTTTTGACTGCATTTTTAAAACTATTTTTTTCTTTTTTCTTTTCTCTTTTTTATTTCAAAATATTAATTAAGGTGGTACAAGTTTTTTTTGTTACATGGATATCTTGTATAATGCTTAACTCAGGGCTTTTGGTGTGCCCATTACCAGAATATTGTTCATTGTTGCCCAACAGGTAAGTTTCTATCCCACACCCCCCCTTTTTAGTTTCCTATGTCCTTTATATTGCTTTGTGCTTGAGTGTACTCATCTACTAGTTCTGCCTTAGTAGTGAGAACATATGATGTTTGGTTTTACATTCCTGAGATACTTAAGATAATGGTCTTTAGTTCCATCAAAGTTGCTACAAATGACATAATTACCTTCCTTTTTATGGCTGAGTATTACTCCATGGTGTGGATGGATGGATAGATAGATAGATAGATAGATACCACATTTTCTTTATCCAATCATGAACTGAAGAGCAGTTAAGTTGATTCTGTATCTTTGCCATTGTTAATTGTGCTGTAATAAATATTTTAGTCCAGGTGTCTGTTTTAATAAAAAGATTGTATTTCCTTTGGGTAGATACCCAGCAGTAGGATTGCTGGATCAAGTGGTAGGTCTACATTTATTTCTTTGAGAAATCTCCATATTGTTCCCATAGAAGCCGTACTAATTAGCAGTTCCACCAACAGTGTACAAGTGTTTCTTTCTCTCTGTATGCATACTAGCATATATTGTTTTTTGACATGTTAATATGGCCATTCTGATACAGAATGGAATCTCATTGTAGTTTTCATTTGCATTTCCCTGATGATTAATGATGTTGAACATTCATTTTATGTATTTGTTGACTATTTGCTTATATTCTCTTGAAAAATGTCCATTCATATTTTTCTCACTTTTTGGTCAGGTTGTTTGGGGATTTGTTTGTTTGTTTGTTTACTTTTCCTTATTTATTTCAGTGCTTTTTAGATTCCAGATATCAGAACTTTGTCAGAGGTATAGTTTACAAATATTTTCTCACATTCTGTAGGTTGTCTATTTACTCTCTTGATTATTTCCTTTGTTGTGCAAAAGCTTTTTAATTAAGTCCCATATATTTATTTTTGTTGTTGTATTTGCCTTTGGGGTCTTATCTATAAATTCTTTGCCTAGGTCAATATCTAATAGAGTTTTTTCTGTCTTTTATTCTAGAATGTTCATAGTTTCATGCCTCTCAGTTAAGTCTTTATCCATATTTAATTAATTTTTATTAATGGTGAGAGATAGCATTCCTGCTTCATTCTTCTATCTATGGCTATCTAATTTACCCAGCACCATTTATTGAATAGGGCTTCCTTTCCCTAGCGTTTGCTGTTGTCTGCTCTGTCAAAGATCAGTTGATTGTAGGCAGATGGCTTTATTTCTGGGTTCTTTGGTGTCTTCCATTCCTCTATGTCTCTACATTTATAAATGCTATTTCAATTACTGTAGCCTTGTAGTATTAATATGTTTTGAAGTCAGGTAATGTGATGCCTCCAGAATTGCTCTTTTTATTTAAGATTGCTCTGGCTATTTGAGATACATCTTGATTATAAATAAAGCTTAGGATTATTTTTTTCTAGATCTATGAAATATGATGCTGGTATTTAAATGGGGATTGAGTTGAATCTGTAAGTCACTTTGGCAATATGATGTTGATTCTATTGATCTATGAACATGAGAATTTTTCCATTTGTTTGTATTATCTGCAATTTCCTTCATTTGTTTTCCTAGTAGAAGTCTTTTACCTTCTTGAATAAATATATTCCTAGGCATTTATTTCTTTGTGGCTATTGTGAATAATGTTCAGTCCTTGATTTGACCTCCACTTGACTATTATTAGTATATAGCAGTGTAACTGATTTATGTACATTGATTTGTAACCCGAGACTTTGTTAAATATATTTTTCAATTTAAGGAGTCTTTAGATAGAGGCTTTAGGATTTTCTGGATAGGAGTCATATCATGAGTAAACAGGGATACTTTGACCTTCTCTTTCCCAAATTAGATGCCCTTTACTTCTTTCTTTTCCCTGATTGCCCTGGCTAGGATTTTGAATATTATGTCAAATTGAAGTGGTGACAGTGGGCATCCTCATCTTGTTCCAGTTCTTTGGGGAATGTTTTCTATTTTTTGCCAATCAGTGATGTTGGCTGCAGGTTTTTCATTTATGGCTTTTATAATTTTGAGGTATGTTACTTCTATGATTAGTTTATTGAGGTTTTTTATCATGAAGGGTGATGGATTTTATCAAATGCTTTTTCTGCAACTGTTGAGATGATCATATGGTCTACGTTTGGATTCTGTTTTTGTGGTAAATAGCATTTATTAATTTGCATATGTTAAACCATCCTTTCATCACTGGAATGAAACTCACTTAATCATGGTGAATTATCTTTTTGATAGGCTCTTGAATTCAATTTGCTGATAGATCCAACTTGTACTTGCAATATGCTCCATAGGTGTGGTCCCCCTACTAACCCTCCCTCTATCAGCCCACCGCTCTTCCTCCCCCCTCCCTTCTCTTCACCCCTTCATCCTAGGCTATAGTTGTGTTTCATTTTTCATATGCAAGTGGGAGTGATTATAAATTGTTTTCACAGTAGTACTGAGTACATTGGATAATTTTTTTTCCATTCCTGAGATACTTTACTAAGAAGAATATTTCCCAGCTCCATTCATGTAAACATAAAACAGGTAAAGTCTTCATTTTTTAATGCTGCATAGTATTGCATGGTTATACATATACCACAATTTATTAATCCATTCATGGGTCGATGGGCACTTGGGCTTCTTCCATGACTTGGCAAATATGAATTGAGCTGCAATGAACAATCTGGTGCAAATACCTTTCTTGCCAAATGATTTTTGGTCCTTTGGATATACACCTAGAAGAGGAATTGCAGGATCAAACAGCAGGTCTACATTTAGATCCCTGAGTATTCTCCAAACTTCCTTCCAAAAGGGATGCACTAGCTTGCATTCCCACCAGCAGTGCAGAAATGTTCACTTTTCTCCACATCCACACCAACATCTGAAGTTTTGGGATTTTGTGATGTGGGCTATTCTTACTGAAGTTAGATAGTATCTCAGAGTAGTTTTGGTTTACATTTCTCTGATGATTAATGATGATGAGCATTTTCCCATGTCTATGTAGACCATGCACCTATCTTCTTCAGAGAAGCTTCTATTCATGTCTCTTTTTTTAAGTAACAAGTTTGAGTTCTCTGAGGATTCTGGTTATTAGACTTTTGTCAGGAATATAACTTGCAAAAATCCTCTCCCATTCTGAGGGCTGTCTATTTGCTTTACTTAGTGTGTTCTTGGCAGTGCAGAAGATTTTAATTTGATCAAATCCCAGTAATGTATTTTTGATATTGCTTCAATTGCCCAGGGTGTCCTCCTTATACAGTATTCTCCCTGGCCAATTTTTTCAAGCATTTCCCTTGCACTCTCTCTAAGAATTGTTGTTGTTTCATGTCTTAAGTCTAAGTCCTTTAACCATTGAGAGTCAATTTTTGTTAAAGGAGAAAGGTGTGGGTCTAGTTTCAGTTTTCTACAGGTCACCAGCCAATTCACCCAGCACCATTTGTTGAATAGGGAATCTTCCCCCCAATTTATATTTTTAATAGGCTTATCAAAAATCAAATGACGGTAAGTGTCTGTGTTCACCTCTTAGTCTTCAATTCTGTTCCATACATCTACCTCTCTATTTTTGTGCCAGTACCATGCTGTTGTGATCACTATGGATTTGTAATATAGTCTGAAATCTAGAAGCATGATTCCTCCCAATTTGTTTTTATTTCTGAGTAATGTCTTGGCTATTCAAGGTTTTTTCTGTTTCCATATAAAATGAAGTACTAATTTTTCCAGGTCTTTAAAGTATAACAGAGCTGCTTTAATAGGGATCGCATTAACAGAGCTGCTTTAATAGGGATTGCATTAAATCTGTAGATTGCTTTAGGTAATATAGACATTTTAACAATGTTGATTCTTGCCAGCCATGAGCATGGTATATTTTTCCATTTATTAACATCTTCAGCTATTTCTTTCCTCAGGGTTTCATAGTTCTCTTTATAGAGATCTTTCACATCCATGGTTAGATAAACTCCCAGATATTTCATCTTCTTTGGCACTATTGTAAAGGGAATAGAGTCCTTGATTGTTTTTTCCCCTTGCCTATTGTTGGTATAAATAAAGGCTACAGATGTGTGAGTGTTAATTTTGTAACCTCAGATATTGCTGTATTCCTCAATCATTTCTGGGAGTTTTGTAGTTGATTCCTTGGGATTTTCCAGATATATAATCATATCATCTGTGAGGAGTAACAGTTTGATCTCTTTTGGTCCTATTTGGATCCCCTTGATTCTCTTGCCTGATTGCAGTGGCTAAGACTTCCATTACAATGTTAAAAAGTAGTGGAGACAGTGGGCATCCTTGCCTGGTTCCTGATCTGAGTGGAAATGATTTCAATTTTACTCCATTCAATATGATATTTGCTGTGGGTTTGTTGTAGATGGCCTCTATCAGTTTAAGAAATGTTCCAGAACATTACCTGTTCCAGTTCTATACCTATTTTCTTAAGCATTCTGATCAAAAAATGATGTTGGATATTGTCAAAAGCTTTTTCTGCATCAATTGAGAGAATCATATGGTCTTTGTTTTTTAATTTGTTTATGTGATGTATTATATTTATGGATTTACATATATTGAACCATCCTTGGGACCCTGGGATGAAACCCACCTAGTTGTGATTTATAATTTGTTTGATGTGTTGTTGGATTCTGTTTGCTAGGATCTTATTGAATATTTTTGCATCAATATTCATTAAAGATATTGGTCTATAATTTTCTTTTCTTGTTGGGTCTTTTCCTGGTTTGGGTATCAGGGTGATATTTGCTTCATAGAATGTGTTGGGAAGTATTCTGTCCTTTTCTATGTTTTGGAAAAGGTTTAGTAGTATACATATTTCCTCTTTAAAGGTTTGGTAGAATTCTGATGTGAAACCATCTGGTCTCGGGCTTTTCTTTTTGGGGAGATTTCTTATAGTTGATGCTATTTCAGAACTTGATATAGGCCTGTTCAACATTTTCACTTGATTGTGATTAAGTTTTGGAAGGTGGCATGCTTCCAAGTATTGGGCAATTTCCTTCAAATTTTCATACATCTGAGAATAGAGTTTTACGTAGTATTCATTAAGGATTTGTTGAATTTCTGAGGAGTCTGTTGTTATTTGGCCTTTATCATTTCTGACTGATGAAATTAGGGATTTTACTCTTCTACTTCTGGTTAGGTTACCCAAAGGTTTATCTACTTTATTGACTTTTTCAAAAAACCAACTCTTTGGTTGGTTGATCTGTTGTATGATTCTTTTGTTCTCAATTTCATTTAGTTCTGCTCTAATTTATTTCTTTTCTTCTGCTGGGTTTAGAGTTGGAATGTTCTTCTTTTTCCAGTTGCTTAAAATGTCCCATTAAGTTGTTGACTTTCTCTCTTTCCATTCTATTGAGGAAGGCTTGCAACACTATAAATTTCCCTCTTAGGGCTGCCTTTGCAGTATCCCAGAGGTTCTGATAATTCATGTCTTTGTTATCATTCTGTTCCAAACATTTGGTAATTTCCTTCTTAATCTCATCTATGACCCAGCTATCATTCAGCATGAGGTTATTTAGTTTCCATGTTTTAGTATGCGTATGCAGATTCCTGTTGTTACTGAGTTCAACTTTTATTCCATGATGGTCAGAGAAAATATAAGGAATGATTTCTATTATTTTAAATTTGCTGAGGTTAGACTTGTGATCTAAGATGTGATCAATTTTGGAGAATGATCCATGGGCTGATGAGAAGAATGTGTATTCAGTTTTGTTAGGATGAAATGTTCTGTAGATGCAAACGTTGAATGCTTAAGTTTAGGTCTAAAATTACTTTGCTTAGCTTCTTTTTGGAGGATCTATCCAACACTGCCAAAGGAGTGTTAAAATCTCTGACAATTATGGTGCTGGAGGAAATCAATTGCTCATGTATTTTAAAGTGTCTCTTACAGATTGAGGCGCATTCTGGTTGGGTGCATAAATATTGATAATTAAAATCTCATCATGTTGAGTGCTGCCCTTAACAAATAAGAAGTGGCCATCCTTATCCTTCCCTACCTTGGTTGGTTTAAAGCCTATTGTATCTGCGAGTAAAATTGCAACACCTGCTTTTTTCTGATTTCCATTTGCCTGAATTATAGATGATCATCCCTTCACCCTGAGTCTATGTTTATCTCTTCAGCTAAGGAGATTCTTGAATGCAGCAGATGTCTGGCCTGTTTTTGTATCCAGTCAGCCAACCTGTGCCTCTTTTGAGGACAATTTAAGCTATTTACATTAATTGAGAGTATTAATATGCCAGGTAGTATTTTGTAGTATTTTGGGTATTGAGTTTTTTGAAAGTCCAGTTGATATTTTTAATCCTTTTGCCCCTGTGGAAGTTGGAATTTGATCAAAAGTTTCTGAGTGAGTTTACTTTGGTGGTGGAGGATTGTGCTGTTCATTATGGAGGATAGGTCTGAGGATATCCTGGAGAGCTGGTGTAGTTATGGCAAAATTCTTCAACATGTGAATGCCATTAAAGTATTTAATTTCTCCATCATAGATAAAACTCAGTTTAGCTGGATACAGGATCCTAGGTTGAAAGTTATTTTGTTTAAGGAGATTGAAGTTCCATGACCACCCTCTTCTAGCTTGAAAGGTTTCAGCAGAGATCTGCAGTCATTCTAATATTCTTCCATTGTAGGTTATGGTTTTCTTACGTCTTGCAGCTTGCAGCTTGCAGAATTTTCTCCTTCATATTAACTTTGGTGAACCTAATTATAATGTGTCTATGAGAATTTTTATTTGGGTTGTGTCGTGGCGGTATTCTAAAACTGTCTGCTATCTGAATTTCAGAATCTCTTGGCATGTCTGAAAAATTCTCTTTGATCATTTCATGAAGTAAAACTTCTGTATCCTTCACAGCAACCTCATCACCTTCAGGTATTCCTATAAGGCAAATATTAGATCTCTTCAAATTATCCCAGAGCTCTCTAAGAGAATGATCTGTTTTTATTCTCCACTTTTTTCATCATTAAGCATTTGGGAGTGTTCAAAAGCTTTGTTTTCAATGTCAGAGATCCTTTCTTCTGCCTGTTCCATTCTGTTACTGAGGGATTCTACTGTATTTCTCAGATATTTGAGGGCTACAAGTTCTTGCCTCAATGTGTCAAAGTCTTTGGTGTTTTTGTCTTTGAATTCGTTGAATTCTTGAGACATCTTTTGAAGCACTCCTTGAAATTTCAATTCCATCTATTCCTCCATTCAGTTGATCTTATATGCTGTCCATATTCTGATTTTGATTTCTGACATCTCAGCCATTTGTTTATGAATGGGATCTTGTGCTGTATCTGCCATATCATTCCTTGGGGGAGTTGATCTACTCTGATTATTCATATTGCCAGAGTTTTTCTGCTGATTCTGCCTCATGATTGTTTTCACCGTTGGCTAGATGGGCAGGTAAGGTGAAATTGAATTGGGAATTCCTCGAGTTGTGGTTAACCAGCCCTTTGTCAAGGATCTGGGACTGAAGACTGCAACTTTTCCCCTATAGCTTTGCAAAGGACCCATACAGTATTACATTCTGAGGCGGAGGAGACCTGCTTGGTGTGGTGGGCTTAGGTTGTTCTGTCTTGTATTCAGCTGGTTCTTATCTGATCTTAGTGGATCAGTGACTCTGGTGAAGTCTTAGCTATGGAGAAATACAAGCAATTAAGACAGCCCACCTCCCATGGACAACAACTGGAAGAGGAAAATCAACCCTTCCTGTAACCACACAACCAGGGTTTTACCCAAGAGGGTCTTTGGGAGATTGGGCCAGGTTAGAAGTTTCAACCCAATTGGCCCAGTCAGTATGAACTCTCAAGTGGGAGAGTTCGAAAGGACTCTAGCAACTAGATGATGGAGGTCTACTAGCTGCTCAAATTTGGCTTCTGGAGTTCTTGAACTGATTCCTTCTCATCTGGAGCAGCTGTCATTTCTTGTTTTTAGATTTTCTTTTGTTTAAGTGAGATTCCCTCCCACCCCCATCACTCTTTTTTAACATTTTATTTTATTTTATTTTATTTTATTTTATTTGAGGCAGAGTCTCACTTTGTCACCCTTAGTAGAGTGCTATGGCATAATAGCACCCAGCAACCTCAAATTCTTGGGCTCAAGTGACTTTCTTGCCTCAGCCTCCCAAGTTGCTGGGACTACAGCACCTGCCACAATGCCTGGCTATTATTTTATTTTTTTTTAGAGACAGGGTCTAGCTCTTGCTCAGGCTGGTCTTGAACCTGTAAGCTCAGGCAATCCACCCACCTCAGCCTCCCAGAGGGCTAGGCTTATAGGCATGAACCACCATACCTGGCTGTCCCATCACTCTTAATGTGTTTGTCGCGTATGTTGGGTAAGGGCCTTTGGCTTTACTTATGAGTATTTTGATGGGGATCTAGATTTTGGATACCTTTTTTATAGCTATACTTAGTGTGGTAGTTTTCTCAATTGTTATTTGTAGGCTATATGTGGTGGTATACTATGTGCATGGGCAGATTCTCTGTCTCTTTTTGGGAAGGGAAAATGGAGTTCTTTGAAATCTTTTCTCTTTCTATAGCCCTAGTGTCTTCTTAACATTATGAATTATTTTGGAATTCAGACAGTAGATGGCATTTTTGGGTAAGAATCAGCCATGCCCTGTATGATTGAGTCAGTAAATGCTATAATAGACTATACAAGTTATCATCACTGAGAAGGTAGCACTTGCAGAAAAGAATGAAATGCAGTAGTAATTTTTGGCAACTGTGACTAGCTCTGTTCTTTGAGAGAAGTATTCAAATCCAGAAGTCAGTGAGCAAGGCCTTGGAGCTCCCAGAGAACTTATTATTCTCACAGCAGAGGTGGGTAAGGGGTGAGGCTGAGCAGCGCTGGGTCAGATAAGCCTGACTTCAGACTCCACAAAGGTGGGCACAAGAGCTATCTCAGTAGAGATCAAGGGTCAGTTCCCAGGCTATGGGAAAAAGCTACCTGGGAAGGCTTGAAGCAGTCCCACCAAGCCAGAAAATCTATTCATGGGGGAGGGGCCATATTGGATTTACGGTCTGGTAGATGGGAGTGAGTTTTACTCTTTTCCCTCTTCCTTTGCCTTATATATCTCCCTCCAGCATCTGGACATGAGCAGCAGCCCAAATTAGGTGAGCTCACCAGTGATGCTCTGTGGGTGGGAACCATCTTTGCCCAGGATCCTGACCCAGACTGAAAGTGTAGCTTCTCTTTCAAGGGAAGGGTGCTCTGTTATTGCACTGCAGCTCAGACCCAGACTCCCCTGGCTACTAGACCATTCATAAATCTCCTCTTTCTGCCTCTGAGTAACATGATTGAGTCCTAGGGTTATGGTGTCTGGCCTGTGGGCAATCCCCTGTTCCCCCAGATTTATTCTTTGACTATGCCAGGAAGAAGTATGCTGTTCCTGAGTTGCTCATGGAGTGCTCATGCAGGTTAACATTCCTCTCCTTAGGGGTATGGCCTTCTCTGCTGAAGCAGCCAGGTGAGCAGCACCAGGGAGGGCAGACAGGCAGGAAATTCACAATCCAAAGATGTCTTGGTCTATTGTAGGCTTTTAAAAGGAAATGTGTGAGCTCTACTCTTTGTAGAAGCCTCAGTGTAGTGGACATGCCAATAGAGGAGAAGTACCCTCTCCTGAGATCTCTGGCTCAATTGTCCCTTGGTATATCTGTGCCAACTCACTTGAGAGCAGTGGGCTGAGGAGGGGAGCAGGAAAAATGGTGTCTGAATGGAGAAGAGCTGGCACTCTGTTCCCCATTGTTCCTCTTCATAGAATCAGCCCTCCCAGAATGTCCAAGCTCTAGGATCACATAATTACCCCAGGACTCACTGGCCCCCCCATGGACATTGTAGTCTGGGAATGGGAAATGTTTATGTGGGAACTAGTGACACAAAAACTAAAAGGCTAAAGCTCTCTGAAGAGGGCAAAGCACACAAAGGGTGGAGAGCCAGTATGGTGCTTGACATCTAGGCTTGAGTGTGTGATGATGAAAAGAAACCTTGAGGGGGTTGGCAACCTGGTGCTTTGTTGAGAACACTACCTTACTGCTGTTCCTACTCTGCAAGGAGGTTTGGTTCCTTGTGAGAAGCTCACAGATACCTGGCAGCAACAACTTTTTGACTCATGAAGGTTGAGAAGCCCTCTAGCAGCTTAGGAGCATGTTAAGGTGTGATATGGAGGAAAAACAAACACTCCAACCTACACATTTCTCAGGCCTCTGAGTTTCCCAGGAGTTGATATCTGCTAAAGTCTTATTCTGCTACACAATTTCTTCCTATGGAATCTCTGATAGGTTCTGGCACTTTTTTTTCTTTTTTTGAGATAGAGTCTCACTCTGTCACCCTGAGTGCCATGGCTGTCATCATAGTTCACAATGCCCTCAGTCTCTTAGGTTCAAGAGATCCTCTTTCCTCAGCCTCCCAAGTAGCAGAGACTTCAGGTGCCTGCCATAATATCTGGCTAATTTTTCTATTTTTAGTAGACCCTAGACCTGAGGTCTCACTCTTACCTAAGCTGGTCTCTCAACTCCTGAGCTCAAGGAATCCTCTAGCCTCAGCCATCCAAAGTGCTAGGATTATAGGTGTGAGCCACTGCCCAGCCTCTGACACTTTTCCATCAGAATTACATCTGAGCTTTTGTTTATTTTTAATCAAAAACTTTTCCGTCTTTCTCAGCTAGTCTGGCAGCCAATGTCTCCAGTCAGCCATGTTGGCTCCCTCTCTGACTTTTTTTTTTTTTTTTTTGAGCCTGTTTTTTTAATTCTCCATGGTCTACTGTTAACCTTCAGGAGCTATCTTCCCTAAATACTGAGGTCTGACAGGATCGCTAAGTGAGATATTAAGAACAAAACTCTCACCCTCTCAAAATTATTTTCTTTATCAGAGTACTCATCTCTTAATGCCTTCCCAAGAATTATACATTGCCAAATGTTTGCTAGGAATAATTCCAAAGATTTTTATAGAGCACAGCCAATTTAAACTGGGCTAAAAGTGTGAGCTCCACATCTCATTTGCATACAATGGTATCCCAATTATATACTCAGTTTAAGGTGATAACCATCAAAGCATTTCTCTAGTCACATTTTCCAAGGTGCAATGTTTTTCCTGCTTTGAGTCTCTCTATCTATGTTATCTTCATATCCACCAAATTTTATCTTCAGGTCTGTTAGTATATTATCCCTGTCTCCTATATTTGTTAGGGAATTTCTCCTATCTCCTTTCTTTCTTACTTGAGGCCCACTAATAAAACGAATGGATTGCACATCTGCTCCTTCAACATTTCCTTTCCAAGATGCAGTCATGTGCTGCTCCTCTCACCAACTACTTCTCCATATGATGAAGAAAACATGTGACTATTAACCACACAATTAAATTAGGTTAGATTTCTAGGAGTGAACTCTAAGAAAAGAATTTGAGTGAGCAAGATTTACTGAGGGGGGTTTTCTTCAGAAATAATCTCTGAAAGAGAGTAATACAGAAAAGAGAAGAGAAAATAAATAAACAGGATGTGACCTTAGGTATAGAATAACATTAACTTGATCCCCAAGGGTGGTGTGTACTGGAGCATAAGTTACACCATAGAAATGACCTCCCCTGAGGTAGGGGTGGATCTATTATAACTTTGTCCTGGTTAATTAGTCAATCATAAGCTGTAGGCTGTGAGGCAGGAGTTGGAATTCCCTGTGAGTGACTAATCTGTCACTGTGACTGTCTGAGAGCAACACTTCAAGGACTTGTTGTATAGACAGCTGTGATTCATTAGCTGTCAATACACAATAGCGTGGAGGTGTGTGTAAGTGCTGATAAAAGTGATTTGGGAGGGGCACCAACATTACTTAATGTACATGTTATATTCCATCTATATCTCAAATGCATGATTAATTTGGGAACTCTAGCTAAAAGTGTATGAAAAAGGAGGCTGAAAAAGTTTAGAAATGTTGATAAAGTGGCAAGTGCACTATATGAGGGAAGTTGATGGAGTGCTTTGTAAAAAGAAATTGTCTGCACTTGGGGTTTCCTCAAACCAGTGGATGTGCACAAATTTACTAAGGGTTAAGCATGCTAATAAGCATGGGTGTTCATCAGATAACATAGAATTTTAAAATTTCTGGTGACAGTGATACCAGACAGGTGGCGCCCCAGCTAGCTCAGCCAAGTGGGGCTGGAGGACCTGCCACCTCCATCTTGGCAATGTTGGTGGCGGCAGCCAGCAGAGGAACCAGTAGGCTAGAGCGTAGGCAAGCTCGGGGGAGCTTCCCTCCCCCAACGGAGGCTCCAGTAGCCAAAAGAACCGGACATGAGCTGGAGAAGACACTGGCACCATGCTGTCTCCTCATGTGGACTTCTGGCAGTTCCTCCAGTGCATCCCTGATTGGTCCATTTTCAAAACCTACTCATGATTAATCTATTTTCAAGACCCAAAAGCTCATTGGACAACTGCCCCTATATAAGCCAAAGAGCCTAAGTGCAGACCTCGGCAAACCTCTGAGAGAGAGCAGGAGATCAAGGAGGTTTGGTTCCTGGTGAGAGCTGTAACACTACCTTACTTCTGGTCCTACTGTGCAAGGAGGTTTGGTTCCTTGTGAGAGCTGTAACACTCATATTATAAAACCTACCTTACTGCTAATCCTACTCTACAAGGAGGCTTGGTTCCTTGTGACAGCTGTAACACTTGTATTATAAGACCTATCTTACTGCTGGTCCTGCTCCACAAGGAAGCTTGGTTCTTTGTAAGAGCTATAACATTTATATTGTTACATAAAACCTATCCTGTGGTCTGTCACTTCATTCTTCGAACCACCGAGACCAAGAGACTGGAAACCCAGTACCAAAAATCCAGTATCAACAGAAAAATTGATGCAAGGCATTTATATAATTTGAACTTTTAACCAGTCAGTTCTTTTGTCTTTGTTTTTGAGTCAAGGTCTCATTTGGTCACCTTTGGTAGAGTGCCATGGCATCATAGCTCACAGCAACCTCAAACCCTTGAGCTCAAGTGATCCTCTTGCCTCAGCATCCAAATAGCTGGGACTGCAGGCACACCTGGCAAGTTTTTCTCTTTTTAGTAGAGACAGGGTCTCTCTCTTGCACTAGGACTAGTCTTGCACTCCCGAGCTCATAAAACCTGCCTGATTCAGCCTCTCAGAGTGCGAGGATTACAGGCATGAGCCACCACGCAGTCATTTCTTTTGAATAATTATCACCTCTGCCTGATCAGAGTCACTCTTGGTCATAAAACCTGAGAAGAGAGTTTCTTTGTTTCTATAATTGTGAACTAAATAAAATCGTAAGGTTCCTCCCAGCAGACTGGCTAGACACCCTCTTAGCCAAAAGGATCCCCTAAAACTGAGTTGCTAGCCATGAGAAAGATCAGACATGCCTCATTATCCCCTGCCACCTTCTGACTCATTAACAGGCCTGAGACTTGAGGAGGGCACAAGGTCCTGTGGTCCTCATTATAACAAACCACTTGGATCTGGGCATATGACTGGTAATGTGTCTCTGATTAACAGAACCTTCCCTATCTTAGCCTTCCTTTTCACTGACTCCTGGTCTCTTAGACAGAGCCTAACTCTTTCAGCCAATTGTCAACTAAAGAATCTTTAAACACATCTATAACCTGTAAACCCCAGCTTTGAGATGTCCCACCTTACAGGCCAGACCAATGTATGCCTTCCACATACTGATTTATAACTTTACCTGTCTTCCTGAAATATACAAAGACCAAACTGCAACCTTAACACAGTGAGACTACTTGCTCAAGGCTTCTTTGGTGTGGCTCTGGGTCATGGTCCTCAAATTTGGCTTAGGAGTATGGCTTCTTTTTCTTTAACATAATTATGAGGAAAAAATTCCAATATATATATATATTGTTATATCTACTTCTATCACTACACCTAGAATGCCTTTGTATTAATAATTTGTCTCCACATCTCCCCTCCTTTCTTGTTCTCGAATCTCCTTGTATAGGGGTAGTGCATTTTTATTGTATAAATCAAGAGATAAATGGAGTACCAAGAAAATGATGTAAGAATCCACAATTTCATCTGAAAAAAGTCATCATTACTGTGGGAAAAGAATTATAAGCTACTTTTATGTTTCTCAGGAAGTGATTACTTCTCTTCCAGTAACCATTGATCATAATTCATGAGGGTAGTTTCAGGATTCAAATTTGTTTGGCTTACCCCATTTTCACCCTCTCAGGGTTATACAGACAAGGTTGAGTACTAATTATGGCTTGATTCTTAAATGCAAATGGAAAAAATTAAAGTCAAGTAATAAAAAGTCAATGAGAATTCCCAGCCAGACAAAAATTAATTTTTTGGAAAAACAAACAGTATTTACTTTCTTCTTTTACTAAAAGACTGAGAAGTATAAATTGAAGGGAATCAAAATATTTTATCCTAAAATATATTCCTTTGATATATATTAAGATGGCAGTCAAAAGACCAGAAAACAGGAGCAGCCCTGAAAAGCTGTAGTTTGTGGGGAGAAATTTGCATCTATAAAAAATCTGCATTAAAGTAGCCACTCCTTTTTCTGGCTGGATCTGGGAAAGATTTACAGAAGGTTTGATACATTCAAGGGTCTAAAAGGAATATTTACCATTAATTCTCTCTGAAGACCTGTGCATGTGAGGTTTAATCTGCATAAAAAGACCATCTTTGCTAGGCAAGTCTTGCCTCTCCCCTGTAACCTGCCTTGCAGCTAAAATCTGATTTACTATTATAATCTGTTTTTGATCATACTCTGAGCCCACATTCTTTCTGTGTTATATAAGCTTTTGCACCCCACAGGGAGGTTGGCTTTTCATTCTGAAGGCTCCTATGTCAAGTAAAACTATGGCCAAATACATATATATGTCTTTTCCCCACATAGTCTGAATTTTATGAGGGTTTTTTGTTTTGTTTTATTTTATTTTTTGCAAATCTTCAAAAAGCAAACACTTGATTACCTATAAAGATAAATTTGTCATTCATTATTAATATGGAATTAGAATAGATTTTAGTGGTGGCACCTGTGGCTCAGGAGGTAGGGCGCCGGCCACATACAACCAGGCTGGAGGGTTTGAACCTGGCCTGGGCCAGCTACACAGCAATGACAAATACAACAACAACAACAACAACAAAAAAGAGCTGGGTGCTGGGGTGGGCACCTGTAGTCCCAGCTACTTGGGAGGCTGAGGCAAGAGAATCACTTAAGCCCAAGAATTTGAGGTTGCTGTGAGTTTAAGGTTAGTGCTTGCAACAGCACTCTACTGAGGGTGACATAGGGAGACTCTGTCTTAAAAAGAAAGAAAGAAAAAGAAAAAGAATAGACTTTAGTTTTAGGTGCTAGACATAGGTACAATTCATAGGTACTTACTTATGGGAGGTCACACAAGAATTTCTTTAATGAATCATCTGTGGGTTCACTTCTTCACAGGTACCTGAGGGCTTTACCTGCTCTTTTAAATAAGGGATGGCCTTCAGACTGAGAGTGCATGTAGTAAGAATAAGATGTAGTCAGTTAGGCTATGGCTGAGATGACAGAGCTGTTTGGCTGGTCCTACATGACCTTCACCTCATGTCTTCCACCTTGTTTTGTAAATTCAGCTTTAATCTAAAAGTGTATATCTTGAATAGTTTAGGGCAATTGATTTAGAGGACTAACTTTTAAATTAGAAATGTTACTTTGAGTCATGTATTAAGCCAATTATTTTTTATTATGGATCATGAGTTATGCTGATTATCATTTTTAAGAAAAGGGTTAATTATTTTTGCTTACGATAAGGATTAACATGGTTTATTACTTTGAGCTTTTATGCCTAAAACTATGGTTTTGGAAATAGAAGTGCAGAACAGTCTTAGAGAGGCTACTATAACTGTTCTCCAAAATTGCTGGCCTTCTGATAATAAAAATCATTGGACCTAATCCCTATCTCTGCATTTGGCTGACAGTGAAAGGCAGCTGGACCCTCTTCAATGGGTAACAAGACTATGATTTTCTTTTTACCAGTGTTTTTCTTTTTAACCATATACAGTAGAACCTCTGTAAGTTGACTGTAACAAACTGGTCAACATACAAAAGTGGTCAACATAAGGAACTAGGCCTATGGTACTGATACAACATGTCTGGTCTATGAAAATTAGGTCAACTTAAGGAGATGATCAATGTAGGGAGGTGTTGAACTATGGAAATTCTACTATGTATGTTTTTCCATGGGTGAAGCAGGAGCTTTATTAAAATGCCAAAGTGATTCTGCCAGTTTTTCAGAATTTTCCTGTATTACTCAAGATTTTCTGGAGATTTGCAACCAATGAGGGTAAGGGGAAAAAGAAAAAGGAAGATATTTTTAAAAATAGGCTCATGTGATTATGGAAGCTGGCAAATACAAAAGCTACAAGATAGGCTAGCAGACGGAGACCCAGGAACGAGCCTATATTGCAGTTTGAGTTCAAAGGAAGTCTTCCGGCAGAATTCCCCCTTCTCAAGGGAAGCCCAGTCTTTTTTTTTTTTAATTTTTTCAATTAAGGCCTTTCAGTGACTAGATGAGGCCCATTTACATTATGTAGTATAATTTGTTTCACAGAAACTTCTAGGATAATATTTGACCAAATATCTGGGTGCCATGGTCCAGCCAAGTTGACACAAAAAATTACCATCAATTGCCCCAATCCTTTGCAAACCTGTGAAGTATTCTGTTGATTTTGTCTCTCATTTCACAGTATAATTTTTCCTGTTTTGAGTGCAATACCTTCTTTATTCATTAATTCTCCATTTATTTTCTATTCTTAAATTTTCCTGGTAGCTTTATTGTATTTTACTTAACAATCATATGAATAACATTCTTCCCTAAATTATTTGAAAAGTAAAATTCTTGGTACTTTTGCTCCCTCAATAGTTATTTTAGTCATATTTACTTTTATAAATCTTGAGGTTAAAATCATAACAATGAAAAAAACAATGAATGTGCAGTTACTAATTCACATGACATTACAAATAAGTGACCAATAATTCAATATTTTCCCAATCCCAAGAATTTAATTTGACTATATTGCATTGGTTTGGCAGTTTGAAGGTTTTTTTTAAAGATATACTATAAATAGAATAAATTATTTAGGATAACATTAATATGTTTTATTGCAGAAAACAGTCCACCCAAAGAAGACAATGATCAACTGTGAACATACACAAAACCCTCTTGCTTCATGACTTTGGTCATTCTTCCCCCTCACCTGAACTTCCCATTATGCCAAATTCCAACACTTCTATCAATGCATTAAAATAAAAAAGGAAGCAAAAGATTGCATGAAATTTTATCAACTGAGAAGCTACATCAAATTCATTTCATAAAGTTTATTCTACAAAGCTGGTTGGCTACTAGTTAAAATGGTAAAGATAGATTTTATTTGTCAGCTATTGTAATAGGGAAGAGGATCTAGTGTGAACTGAAGAGGTAAGAGGAGAATTTCCCTGTCCTCAGAAAGTTCACTGAGAAATCAACTCACAATTAAGGAAGATTAATAAGTGAAAAGACTTATTTACTATACACATAGAGAGAAATCACAGAGTGATGAGCAGTTTTCCAAAGGAATTCAGGTATCTTTATACTGGCCTTTGGGAGGGTGAATTGAGGAGTATAGGGTATAACCCATTGCTAGGGAGGTTGCTAGAGTGGATGAATGGACAGAGGAGAAATATATTGGCATAGGTTAACATGGGAGAAAGGTATTTATGACCCAAATGATTTCTGCCAGATCCACCAATATTCCTAACCTTCATTCCCAAAATATTCTGAGATAACAGGAAGAGTAAAGGGTAGTCAATTTTTTGCTAAAGCTATGAATTTTCAGCCTGGGAGCACTGGCTCACTCCTGTAATCTCAACACTCTGGGAGGCTAAGGAGGGTGGTTTGCTTGAACTCATGAGTTGGAGATCCACCTAACTAAGACCAAGAACCTGTCTCTAAAAAAAAAATAGCTGGGTGCTGTGGTAGACACCTGTAGTCCTAACTACTTGGGAGGCTGAGGCAAGAGGATTGCTTGAGCCCAAGAGTTTGAGGTTGCTGTGAGCTATGATGCCCTAGTACTCTACAGGGGGAAGAAAGTAAGACTCTGCCTCTGCCTCTGTCTCTATCTCTGTCTCTCTCTCTCTCTCTCTCTCTCACACACACACACACACACACACACAAAGCTATGACTTTCCCAGTAGGAATGCTTTTGCTGTGTTCTAAAGATTTTCATAGCTTGTATACCCGTTGCTATTCAATTCAAAGAATTTGAGAGCTGTGTTAGGGTTTTTTAAGGTGGATTTATACTGGTGCGTGTCTGTTGTGCTGGTTTATGTATAGTGCTGTTCTGAGTATTTCATGTAGATATGGTATTACCAAATTCCCTCACTGTTTGCTTTTCTGAAGAGGGTTTAATTTCTCTGTCTACTCTGATATTTAGTTTTGCAGGATACAAAATTCTATAGGTAATTGTTCATTTTAAGTTAATTGAAGATGGGGCCCCAATCCTTCTGACATAAAAGGTTTCCAATGAGGAGGCTACAGTTAACCTGATGGGTTCTCTTTTGTAGGTTATATGATGCTTTTATCCTGCTGCTTGAAGAATTTTCTTCTTCATTTTAACTTGGGATTGTGGAGCTGCTCAGGGTGCTTGCCAATCCCAGGTTTCTGCAACTGATCCCAAGGGTAAAACTCTGCCTCTGTAGGTCCAGGGCCTCCTCTAGGCTTGCAACTCCACCCCTGAGACTCCAGAATTGTGTCTGGACCCCTAGAACCCACTCCTGAGTCCACACCACTACTGTTGGGTTAGCAGAACCTCCCTGGAATAAATAATGAGAAGTAATTCTATAAGCAAGCTTTGAACATTGAGAAAGTGAATATATTGAATAGAAATAAGGACTCAGGAGACCTAGTCTTGACCATGGAATAAGATTGCATGTCCTTGGTACTAGGTGTTGAGAATAGATTATATTTATAAATGAGTTAAACCAGATTATACCTAAATATTTAGTAATATGAAGTTAATAAAAAAACATTGATTAGGCAGACTTCTCCATATAAGAGCATTGATTTAAAATAAGTGTTTTCCAGTGTATGCTGGGCACTGTTTTGGCAACAGTGCCAAATAATTAATAATACTATCCCTGACCACAAGGAATAGGTTAATAAATGGGGTCAGGATACTCTCAGAACACAAAGAAATAATCATAATTCAAATCTCTGAGGGAATGCAGAATGGAGTAGAAATAATTCTTCTGGAGAACCTAAGAAATAATTTACAAAGAAAACTTGAATTAAGTCCTTAAAAAGTAGGATCTGTCTCAGTGCAGAAATGGTGGAAAACAAGGGTGAACAAAAGGGAAATAATTCATATTAAAGACTACAGAGGTATGAAGAGTTTATAGGGCATGGATTAGCAAAAATTTATGGAGCAAAGCCCATTTTTGCTTTCCTTATGCACATGTTGTAAAAGAATGTGGCATCAATTTTAAGATGCTACATTTTCAAGAACTTTGAAAAGACTTGCAGAATACAGTGTGTAAAAGGGAGTTTTCAGTATTCAACTGAAACTTCAGTGATCAACTATTGTGTAGAAAGACAAGAAAATAGGTGGTACCTGTGGCTCAAAGGAGTAGGGTGTTGGCCCCATATGCTGGGAGGTGGTGGGTTCAAACCTAACCCTGGCCAAAGAGTGCAAAAAAAAAAAAAAAAA
>NW_003852517.1:2039958-2071925 GCF_000181295.1 Otolemur garnettii
TGCATAAATATTTAAAATTGAAAGGTCTTTGGGATGGTGCCTGTGGCTCAAAGGAGTAGGGTGCTGGCCCCATATGCCAGAGGTGGTGGGTTCAAACCCAGCCCTGGCCAAAGAGTGCAAAAAAAAAAAAAAAAAAGAAAGAAAGACAACAAAATGGTGGCCCTTTTTAATGTACTTGCTAACCCTGCAAAGACTCAGGTACCCTAAGGCTAAGATGTTGTGTGTTTCATAGTCTTATATTAGGTCTGGCTAAGCTTTTTTGTTTACTGGGTATGAAAGAAAGTGGGGAAGATAAATCTGGGGATGTAATCTGAAACTAGATTGCAAAGACTTTAAAATTATTTCTGAGGAATTTGTAGATTACCCTTAACAGTGTTGATGTTTAGAAAAAGTGTTAGATTATAAGAAGCTGGCTCTGTGACATGCAGAGAAATGAGAACTAGAAAGCACAGTGAGCTGAGAGAAATATGAGAACTTAATGAAACACATTGATAAAGTCCTATGTATAACAACATTTATTCAGTGAAAACATTTATCAAGTAAGAATTTAGGAGGAGCCTTGTTATGACCAAGGTAGAGAAGCAGCTCAGCAAAGGTAATGAGAATCTGCAGTCAAACCAAAACCAATATGAAACAAATATCTTCCAGGCTGAGGCAGATGTGTAAACCCACGCAGTGCCCTGCCTGCACAAGAAGAATGGAACTGTGCCTTTTATATCCAAATTAGGTAGACTGAATCTCTCTCAGTCACAGGGCCATGTTCTGTGGGGAAGAAAAAAAAAATTCCCAAAACAGACCCGGAGATCCAGGAACAGAGACCAGCTCCCGTAAATTGCTGACCAGAATAAGACAGGAAAATAGCCCACAGAGAGTTGACCAAAATAACAGGGCAGGGCCCTCTTCCTCCTATTCCCAAGTGTAGAGTGAGAGAGGGTGGAAGGAGAAATGTTTTGCAACCAAGTGCTAGGCAGATTGGTTTTTCAGACCATGGTATTTTGGTGAATCACTGTCACAGATTAATGCTCACAAATTCAATTCTCAGTAAGGAATTAGCTAAGACTGTTTGCAAACCAAGTTGAAATGCTTCAAGAATTCTCTTTTTTTTTGAGACAGAGTCTCACCATGTTGCCTCTGGTAGAGTGCATGGCAGTCACAGCTCACAGCAACTTCAAACTCTTGGGCCTAAGTGATTCTCCTACCTCAGCCTCCCAAGTAACTGGGACTACAGGCACCTGCCACAATGCTGGACTACTTTTTTATTGTAGTTGTCATTGTAGTTTGGCAGATCCAGGCTAGGTTTGAACCCACCAGCTCCAGTGTATGTGGCTGGTGCTCTAGTTGCTAAGCTACAGGCGCCAAGTCAAGAATTCTCTTGATGTCCAACTGCTCTTGGTTGTCAGGGTGCTGAGGGATAGTGAAGTCACTGGTGAAGGAGCTAAGGAAATTTCACACCAAAATATGATTCCTTGGTATAAAGAATATTTTATTAAAGGTCATTTTGATCAGAAAGCACTAACCTCTCTATAAAATCTGAGTAACCTGATTTAGAAACAGAAAAGGCTTCTGGCCTTCCTATCACATGCCCAAAGGTCATTTGAAGCACAATACCTATCTCTCAGGTTAATTTACAAATCAATCTGTTTCCCTCCATCTACCCCCCCCCACCAGCAACAACTTGCTACACTTATACTTTCCAGTTTCTCTCCCTGCTCCCTTCTAAAAGACATCTTTAAAAGTCACTGACTATCACTCAGATTTTGGGGAATCATTCTTGTAGTTTCTACCCCCTACCCCTGCCATAAGCATGGCATTTGGAAATAAACCTTTCTCTTATTAATCTACCATAACTGTGAGGTGATCTTTTCAGTGAACCAACCTAGGGAAAAAGGGCAAGTTTCACTCTGATCCCTTCAGTTTGACATAGCAGCAGTATCCTCAAAGCCATTATGTTGTCTTGAAAGCCACAGCAGGAGGATTAAAACACCAGCCGGCAAATGGTGAGATATTTTACTTACCAGGCACATGGTGAGATATTTTACTTACCAGGCACATGGTGAGATATTTTACTTACCAGTTGGGCTCCCAGTCTTCCTCGCTATGGGCTCTGGTTGAGCAGATGGTAAAAGATCTTCGTTCTTTCCTTATTTAAGATTGATTAAGAGAAACATTTTGTTGGTCACTAGACTTGTAAGAAACTCTGGTATTGGTATTTTTTTTTTTTTAGGTAGCTTGTGGTGTATGAATATTTTTATTGTTTGGTTCCATCGCCTCTCAAAAATAGCTTTTATTGTTATTGTTGTCCATCGCTTGTTTGTGTTCTGTGTGAGGTTTCCTTCTTGTCCTGTTTTATATCTCTGAGCTTGGCTTTGTGATAGAGTGGGAATTCTCTCCTTGGTCTCTGCCATCCAGAGGACATGTTTTATTGGGAACATGTCAGGTGGCCAGTCTGGAAAGACTGGGAGTCTGGGAAGATTCTAAGCAGCACACTCTGTGTACCAAAAGTGTCAAACTCTGAGGAGTGAGTCTTTTATCATTGTCTATTCTAACATAAATCTATTTCTGAGAATGAAGTTTTGGGAATCTTGGAAATAGCCTTTTCTCTGAAGAGGCATTGGGCCATATAAAAAGGCAGTAGATTAAGTCACTTTTAGAACAAATATACCATAGAAAATTCTCACTATAAGTGGCCAGAAGATGGATCCTTTAAACTAGAAAAACTTCTTAATTTTAGAAAATTTTAAAGAGGTCTTATCCTAAGCAATTGCCTTATTTATGTTTATGGGAAGATCAAATTGAAAGAAAAACATCAGTATTATGGTTAGCCTTATAAATACTACCCCCCCCCAAATTAAAGAGCAGAAATCTGAATTAGAACAAAAGTTAAAATCTGTCTCCCCTTTAAAACCCCCTCCAACTTGTACTCCTCTTTATCCTCAATTACCTGTCTCTGATTCCCCAGAAGATCCTTTACACGATAGGCAGGGCCTCAGTTCCCCCCCTTCACAAGGCAAAACAATTGTGTGAGTGGCTTCTATCCCTATCCCTGTGGTTTTTACCCTATCTGGCACCGTTTACTCCATCTGTAATATGTTTGTGGTTTTTCTGAGAGAAAGAAATAAGAAACACACATGGGAAACCCACCCCATTGGGAATGGTGCTTTTAGCATTTTAAGAAAGTGTACAGGAGACTATGCAGTAATTACATCTCCAGAGAGATTGAGAACTTTGTGTGAGCAGAAATAACCCAAATGCCTTATTATTCAGGCAATTGTGCTATCCTTTGAGATAAAATTGGCTTTAAAACTATTATTAAAGTTAAAATATTTGAAAATTATAAAACTGCTACCTCTGCAATATTTCTAAATTTACTAGATTCTACTGTTCTTGATTTTAAGCCTCTGGATTCTATCAGACCTCATGGCAAATTCTCCATACTTTAACTGCAGGGCACATTCTAGCCCCCATGGTCACTTCTTCCCTGGTACAACATTTCCCCCTGACTATTCTAAGCAAAACTGAATGTTCTGGTTTCCTATTTTCTGCCTTATACTCTACACCTAATAAATGAATAAAAAACACAAGTCCTATCCTTCGTGGGTATATGAGACTTAGGGAAACAATGAAAAGACATCAGAAAGGATGACAGTATTGTAGTTTTGTTACTGGAATTTCTTTCTTCAGTGAATCCTTAGTCTCAGGAATTTAAGAAATGAGTCCATGGGCCACAGATCAGTAATAAAATGGAATTTTGTTGGACAGACGGGCATACAGAGGGAATGGAAAGTGCCAGAACTTCTGGCAGGGAGGGGAAAGAGACCTAAGGGAAATTTTGGCCAGGACTTAATAGAAGAGAAAACACCTTCACAAATTTAGTAAGTGTTTTAGCAAATAAATAAATGCAGTCCCTTCCCTAGGAAAAATTATTAGGTATTTGCAGTCATCCCCCCCTCAAAAGAATTAAAATATGTACCCCCTATTTAAGTAAAACCTACCAAGAATGTTTCAAACTACTATTCATAATCTTACTAGAGTCCAGGAGGTGTGGCCTAAAGAAGACAACCTATTTGTGCTTAAAAAAAAAACATAAAATGTCTCTCATTTGTAAAATGTAATAATTTGGTTGTTTTGAGGCAAGAAAGTAAAAGCAGAACTAAAAGAATCCATCCTAGCTGCCCTGTGTAGGCCTAAGCCAAGCCACAGGTGTTTCTGCTGTCTGCGTGTTTCTCCCCTGACATGGGGGGGGGGCCTAGATTGTAACCTACTAACTTGGGTTTCTGTTGCCTTTGAGGTAGGGTGACCAGATTTTAACATTTGTAAAGCAGGACAACATGGGGGGAGGGGACGGGGCAGGGCAGGGCCTGACAACAATGCAAACTTTGATAAGCAGTTCTCCATAATCACTTCTCAACAATTATTTGTTATTATTACAGTTTACATTATAAAATTAACAAAAATAATATAAAACTCATATTCTGGAGAAATAGCCACATGGCAGCTGAAAACCGTATATTCCCTTCCTGTTCTCCCGCCCGTTCGTGTATTCTTTCCAAAAATCAGGACTTTTTAAAAATGCTGCAGGACACAGGACAAATTGTTCAAAAGTGGGACTGTCCTGCCAAAAGCCGGACATCTGGTCACCCTACTTTGAGGGCAAGTAGTCCAACTGGTCTCAAGGACACCGGCAAATCTGACCTTCCCCCTTGAGCCCCGGACCTTGAGGATGATGTCATGTCTCTCTGTCTTATGACCCTCACATGCACTCCTGCCCTGAAAGGTAGATAAAAGAGAGGTAAGAGATTGAGTCTGGGAGGCTCAGTTTTGGGAAACACGCTGGTGTTCCGAGTACCCCTGGCCAAATAAACCCGCTTTCTCTAATCAACTGGTGCCTGGAGTCTTCTGTCTGCATTGGTTTCCTGCTACAGTTTAATTTGTTTAGGAAACTGAGTCTTTATCAAAGAATAAAATTTTGCCTTTTAAACTTTCTAATTATCAGTTTAACCAAGTGAATAATTAACTTTATAGTAAACTGATCCTATTTTGTGAAAAAAATTTGTTTTGTTTTTTAAGTAAGAGAAATTAGACAGAAAGGAAAATGGCATTGTGTAAGAAAAGAATCTTGTGTGGTAAATTTTGTCCTCAAACAGAATAGGTATTTAAGAAAGTAATAGGGCAATCCAGAAGGTTTAAAATGTTTGTAAATTATTTGTGCAAGATTGAATAAGATTCATAAAAGGAAATTTATAAAGGAATTTGCATGTGATCCAGTTAACTATTCAATATTGCCTTTAGAATCTTTAAACCTTGTTTAAACAAATGTTTTAAGCCTTTGATATTTGACAAACCTCCAAAGTCAAAACTCTAAATTTGATCTTTTTGAAATATCAAAACCACTAAAAGTCTAAGAAAAATGTTAGAATTATTTAGTATACTTAAATTTGTACAGGAAATATTGTCAAATATGAAATGGTGGTTAATTTTGTGTAAATTATGTTTATATGTATGTTCCAGTATTATAAAGTATTAATCTGTCTTAGTGTATTTTATCAGTAATAATTTTAATTCATCTCAGAAAGTGTTTTTATAACTGGCTATGACTTTAGAGATTAAATACCATTAGACTAGAAACAAACTTCCAGGATTTTAATTAAAAAGCTAATCATGTCCATGAGTATTGTGAAGGAGCTAAAGAAATTTCATCCCAAAATATGATTCCTTGGTATAAAGAATATTTTCAGCAGAAAGGCTGTTTTTGATTAGAAAGCACCAACTTCTCTTCCAAGTAATATGATTTAGAATCAGAAAAGGCTGCTGGCCTTATCACATGCTAATAGACCTGGCCCTAGGGTCCATTTGAAGCACAATACCTGTCTCTCAGGTTAATTTACTAATCAATCTGTTTCCCTCCATCTACCCACCTCCCCTTAGCAACCACTTGCTGCACTTACACCTTCCAGTTTCTTCCCTCCTCCCTTCTAGAAAGCATCTTTAAAAGCCACTGACTATCCCTGAAACTTTGGGAAATCACTTTTGTGGTTCCCCCCATGCACATGTATTTGGAAATAAATCTTTACCTTATTAATCTACTATAACTGTTAGTTGATCTTTTTAGCGAATAAACCTAGGGGAAAAGAGCAAGTTTCCCTGGGACTCCCCTTCAGTTGCTAACCCAACTTCAAACAGAACAGAAATCTGTTACATGGAACCAAGCTGATTGTTGTAACTTTTTGTTTGAAACACTGTTGATTCTTTCTATGTTCTGTTTTCAGAAGTCAAGAAAACCATTTTCTGTCTCTTGAGCTATTTGTAGCATTCAGCAATGTATATACTTACAGGCAGAATTTAAAACATTTATTTTTTCTCTCTCCTTGATTTTTCCAGAATTTAAAGTTGAAAACCATTTATAAGTCTTCTTAATTTCTAACAATACAATTATTTGCACAAGTTTAATAAGAATCTTTTGTTCTATCGGACATAATGAAGGCACTAGTTATTTGACCAAGGCTTTGACTGGAATAGTACTTTCAGAGATGTCCAGACTCCATTAAGGAATTAAGCTTAACTTTATAAGGCCAATAAAAAAAAATCCCATTGGAAGGACTGGCTGAATAAATGCCTCATCAATAACATTTCCTGATCTGTGGTGAGTGAAGAAGTTTACTTTCTAACAGGTCCAGGAATTGGGGACCTCAAGAGAAGAGGAACTTCCCCAATGCATACAGGTATCTAATGGCACAGATGAAACCTGGGCTTGTGGAAGGCTTTCAAGTCTAACCCAAAATTCCTTATAAAAGGTTCCAGCAAAGCCAATTTTAAAGGGAGAAAAGCTAGATGACTAATAATTATTCTTACTGCAATTTATGCAAATAATTAAATCCAACATACTGAAAGTACGGTTTATTTTGGCAATTGAATTAGTTCTACTATAATTTATGTTTAGTAAAGTGAGAAATTAGAGAAGAATGGTTCAAAAGAAAAAAAAAACAAAAAATAAAAAACTGACCTACTTGTATTAGATTCCAACCTTATCTGCAACACCAGCTCATAAAATGAAACATAGCTGTTTTACTAAACTGATCTATTAAGTGGGACTAAGAGACTGACCAAAGAGTATAAAATTATATACAGTGGTTATATTTACTTTGAAGTCTTAAGGCTCAACAGAGGTCACCTCTTGGCTACACTGGAAAATTTTATACAGTATTAAACATTATCACTGTATCTATATAGATACCTCAGGAAAAACTGGAACCTTGAAAAAGAATTTCCCATTAAATGGTGTGACGGTAACATGGCCTCATAAGTGGTTCCACACCCAACTGATGTTTAGGGTTATTGACTTGAATTGTCTAGAACTTTGTATCAGCTCTGTAGGGACTCTTAAAACTAGGTATCATCTTAAGAACTGTGATAAATCTTTAAATAGAAATACTAATATTCTCATTATGTGAACCTTAGCCTTGAAATCCAGAATTTGCAGGTATTTGTAGTTGACTGCTAAATGGTTTCATTCTCTTATGCTGAACCCAACCTTGACTTCATCCCTGTCAGTGTAAGGAAGCCAGAAAACCACAAACATATGCAAGGTAGCTGGGATCAGGCAGAAGCCAGATGAAAGCCCTGAGAATTTCTATGAAAAACTGTGTGAAACATACAGACTGGCCAAACCATTATATAAAGTTACTAAGGGAGGAGGGAACAGGCCAATTAAGTAGAAATCCAAAAACCAAAGCCTTTAAGAAGCTATAGGAAAAACTGAAAGCAGACCTGGTGGAAGGCCTCCCTGGTGGTAGGCCTCCCTGGTGGTAGGCCCAGCCAAGCCCTTTTGAATGGTACAACTCAAAAGAAAAAGAAAAAAGAACAGCTGGGAAAGTGTTCACCCAGAATGTAACATCCTTGGCAGAACCAGTTGCTTACCTCTCTAAGCAACTTGACATGGTCTGGAAAGAATGGCCCCCATGCCTAAAAACACTTGCAACCACTGCCATACTGGTACAAAAGGCTGATAAATTAACTTTGGGACAAAACTTAAAAATCTAAATATCATATGTAGTGGTCATTCTTACAAACACTGAGGGGTATCATTAGTTGACCAACTCATGCCTTATAGAATATCAAAACTTATCCTGTAAAAAATCCAAGGTTATTTATAAAGGTTGTATGCATGAGGCTGTGCCCTTAGAAGCAAAAGAAAATTAAGAGGCTTCTAGGGAAATACTTTTAATTCCCCTGTTGACACCCTTACCAAGAAAAGCAGCCAGCATTTTGTGGCATGTAACCAATATAATGCTAGACATATGTGAATGAACTATATTGAGTTGTCCAGATGTAGAGAAAACTGCTGCTTACTAGTTCTAATCTGCATGTACTTAGAATAAGTGGAAACCTTCCCCACCAGGATGAAGAAGGCTCCTGAAGTAATAAAAGCATTGCCCAGAGAAATCATCCCATGGTTTACATTACCACTTTGGAGTAAATTTGACAATGAACTAACCTTCATAACAGTAGTGCAAATAATAACTAAAATTTAAAATATCACCTGGAAATTGTATGTAACATGTAGGCCTCAAAGCTCAAGCAGAATAGAACACATGAAAAGTGCTATAAGAGCAGGCATCGATAAACTCTGCCAGGAAGCAAAACTTAATTGAATACAGGCGTTGCCCCTGATCTTGTTCAAACAGTCCTCCACCAATCCTCTACAATTTAACAGAGACCAGAGACTCCTCAAAGAACTAGGAGAGACTGAATTAAACAAGTAATTTAAAGCCCTGAAAAAAGAAACAAAGATCTCCACTTGAGTAATTAACTGTTCTGTTTAGTCTTTTGTGTCTGTACACCCTTTCTCTCACAAAGAAATTGAATCTAGTTCAAAGATCAGAACCAGTACCCCTCAAACCAAGGTAGAAAGAACCCTGCACCATCATCTAGCCCACACCCACAGCAGCAAAAATGAAAGAGATTGTTAGATTATTGCCTCATAAAGCCCCTTCCCTCCAAAAGGCCCTTCCTGTCCTTAAAGTTACAACTCCTCCCTAGCACAGGGAGTGGCCTGCTTACCTCATCATCCTGTTCTAATTTCCCGTGGCCCGCCCCATTGGCTCTTTCTGCTGGAGGAATAACTCCTTATTGGTTATCCCACCAGCCCATCACCATTCTAAAACTTCCCTATATAATATGCCCCCCCTTCTTTCTCTCTCTCTCCCACCTCCCTCTGCCTTCCTTCTCTGCTCTTCCCCCCACCCTCATCTTCCCCCTCGCTCTTCTCTACTCTCTCTCTCACTTCGCTTCCCCACTCTCTCCTTATCTTTCTCTCCTCTTTTCTCTTCTCTTTTCTCTCTTCCTTGGTGCTGCTCTGCAGCCTCCCTCCCCCCACCAATAAAGACGATTTGTACAAGCCTCGGTGATCTGAGATCTCTGCCGGTCGAAGTGCCTCTTTTTCAGAGATCACCACCTAGATCCATCACAACTGACTAAAGGGAACTGTGAAAAGCAAAAACAGGTCTAGCCAACCCCTGCAAGGCAACTTTTGAGATGGCCATAGGCCCTGCTTCAGCCACATACTGGGAGCTGGCTGATCAACCACAGCTGAAGTCTGAGGAAATTTCCTTGTGGGACTTGTCTTAAAGACTTTGGGAAAGGAGAAAAAAAGTGTTATCTGTGCACCCACAGCACTAAGAACTCTTTTGCTAACCTATTCCTGTAAGGGCCAGACTAACTCCATTTTGTAGCTTAGTTGTTTTTCTCCTTTGCAGCTGCAAATGTTATTGAGTAATCACAGCCTGCTCACCCTCCCTTGCATTCCATTCATTCATGACCCTCACCCTTACACAACATCTACCCAGGGCGATAGCAGCCCATCCCTAGACCAATCAGCTTAAGATAGGTACTGTCCAGAGCGATAGTGTGAAAGCCAAACTAGCTCCATTTTGTTGTTTACAGCACAAGTCCCATTCCTAGCTGTTTACCGCATAGCCCTTCCGCCCCAACCTCTGCCAGTGAAACCTGCGGGGCCACTCCCTGCTGCCTTCCCCCACCCCAGGTTGCACAGCCACTGCGCTGTAAACTGAGTCACCTTAGGCAAATAGCTACTATAATAAACAATAAGTTTCTATTACCTTGAAATACAGGTAACCAGGTTGCACCAACTCTAGCCCTCGGTTAAGGGACCCCCCACCCCTCACCTGTACCAATCCAAATTCACCTTTACTAATGAAATCACCAAACACCAATGAAAAGTGTACTCGTATCCGACCCTGCCCCTCTTGCTTTCTGTACCCCATAAAAACTTCCTCCACCCCGGGTTCGGGGCTCATCCTAGGCTTGCATGCCGGGAGGGTCCAGACCAGTCTGAATAAAAAACCTCGCCTCTTGCCTTTTACATCGGAGCGTGTCTCGGATTCGTCTGTTTGGGCTGTTTGGGAGAATAATATTTCGGGCATAACAATAGAAACCCAACCCCAGACCAACCAGCTTGAGACAAGTACCACCCTGCACCACAGGGCCCCTATCAGCTTTCCCCAGCACCCTACCCCTCCCTCCTTCTTTTCTGTACCCTTAAAATCTCCCTCCATCTTAGAGTCGGGGCTTCTCTGCTCTCCTGCTGCACCAGGATCAGGAAGCCCAAGCTCGAGCTTGAAATAAACTGCCTCTTGCTTTTTGCATCGGATATGGCCTCGGGGTAATTTGTGGGGGTTCCCCGTGATTTGGGCATTATAATTCCCAGCAATAGGAAACTGGTTAAATGGGGAGTAAGAAAATGTACATAAATCTGTTCTTTTGTACTTATTCATTCTTATTCTAATTTATGTTTCTTTCTTTCTTTCTTTCTTTTTTTTGTAGATACAGATTCTTACTCTATTGCCCTCAGTAGAGTGCTGTGGTATCACACAGATCACAGCAACCCCCAACTCCTGGGCTTAGGCGATTCTCTTGCCTCAGCCTCCCAAGTAGCTGGAACCACAGGTGCCCACCATAATGCCCAGCTATTTTTTTGTTGCAGTTTAGCCAGGGTCGGGTTTGAACCCACCACCCTCAGTATATGGGGCCAGCACCCTACCCACTGAGCCACTGGCACGGCCCTAATTTATGTTCTTATATCTGTTTTCAAACATTGTATTACTAAATTACTAACCTGCTCTCTCTCTCCACACTTTATGAACTTAGCTCTTAATGTGTGAAACTTCTAGGGAAGTTCCAGATGAGGGGAATGAAGGAGCTAAGGAAATTTCACCTCAAAATATGATTCCTTGGTATAAAGAATATTTTAAATTAAAGGCCATTTTGATCAGAAAGCACTGGCCTCTCTATAAAACCTGAGTAACCTGATTTAGAATCAGAAAAGGCTGCTGGCCTCCTTATCACATGCTAGACGTGGCCCTAAGGTCATTTGAAGTACAATACCTGTCTCTCAGGTTAATTTATAAATTAATTTGTTTTCCTCCATCTTCCCCCCCACCCAGCAACCACTTGCTATACTTATACTTTCCAGTTTCTCTCCCTCCCCCTGCCCTTCTAAAAGACATCTTTAAAAGCCACTGACTATCAGTGAGACTTTGGGAAATCATTTTTATGGTTCCCTCCATGTGCTTGGTATTTGGAAATAAACCTTTCTCTTATTAATCTACTATAACTGTGAGGTGATCTTTTCAGTGAACCAACCTAGGGAAAAGGGGCAAGTTTCGCCCTGATCCATTCACCGAGAATGCTCTGGAACTCATTTCCAAGAGGTAGGAGGAAAAAGATGACGAATGACTGTCCAAGCCAAGAGAGCTTTCCCCTTGCTTGGCCAAGGGTGTAGCCAACAGTGCTTTTTAAGACCCCAAGCATAATGTCTCCTGTACTGCCTGCTATTCATTGGAAATATGTGCATTTAATAGAGCGAGACCTCATCGGACACATTGATTCCAAGTGAAATCTGTTGTCCTGAGAAATCATTTGAATTAGAGAAAAGAACCCAAGGTTGAGGAGCCTAAAAATCCCTAAGCTTAGGGGTTTCACTAAGATTCTTCTGAGAATAAACACCTTTCACTCTGTCCAAGTAACCTGAAGTTTTCCTTAAGGCTTCTCTTAATCTTTTGCTTCAAGTGAGCCCCTCGCTCAGGTCTACTTTCTTCTCATTTCTATCTCTGTCTGTTTATTCTCTGCAGTCAGACAATCTGGCTGGAACATCTCCTTGACATGGATTTAGATTTGCCCTGAGTACTGTTTCTGATTCACCATTTTAGTTACATATCCTGTGACCCATGGGCAACCCAGATGCAGTCCCATTGGTACAGTCACAATAGCACAGCCTTGGTCTGTTCTCTTTTGCTTTTATATCCTAGGGGAAAGATCTTTGTAGGCAATAGGAAATTCAGTTTTCTAAACAGAAAGCATGACTGGATTTCTTTTAGGAAATAAATAAATTAAAATCTTTTTTTATTGTGAATGATAGAATCCCAACCTTAACTGGCTTATACAAAAGAGCAACTTCTTTAAGCTCCAGGTTTCTCATTTACACTCTGAGATTTTAATTGGCAACTACCTTATAGGGACACTGGGAGGATCAAATGAGGTAAATCATGTTAAATCCACCACTGCCTGGGGCATAGCTGTCATTCTGTAAATATTAGCTATTGTTTTCCCCTCTGTAAATATTAGCTATTGTTTTCCCCGTACTCTGATGGATGGCCAGTGATTTGGAAACATTTGAGGAAGCCAGCCAGTTTTTCCTCTCACTTAAACTCCCATGCCTCAAGGCGCCTTAGTTAACAGTATCTATAAGAACCAATGTGTAGTTTCTCTGCTGGTAGTTCTGTGATTTTGCATCATAGGAGAAAAATTGCTCCTCATCATGCTTGCCTACACTAAGGCCAGACAGATGCCCTGCCCAGAGTATCCTAATGAACTTCTCTATCTTTATAGCTACCACTTATTAACACAATTACCTGTTGATAGCTCTTAAGGCAGATAGCAAGCCTCCTAAAAACAAGATCTCTTTGAACTCCACAGAATTTAGCACAGGTCTTGGCACATAACAGACTCACAAACAGAATTTTTTTAGTAATTTAATGAATAAATAGGAATAGCGGTCTCTGAGCATTATGGTGCAGAGTTGTAGAAGCTGGACTACAGGCACCTGCCACAATGCCCACTTATTTTTAGAGATGGGGGTCTCGCTGTGGTTCAGACTGGTCTTGAACTCCTGAGTTCAAGCAATCCACCTGCCTTCGCCTCCCAGAGTGCAAGGATTACAGGCACAAGCACTGAGCCTGGCCTCAAAGCTAATAAATCTTAATGAAGTCTCACCTTTTTTCTTTTATAATTAATGCTTGTGTTTTCTGTATCCTGTCTAAGAAATCTTTGCCTATCCCAAGGCCATAAAGAGTTTTACTTTAGACCCTTTGTAATTTTACCTTTTACTTTTAGGCCTAGATCTATCTTAAATTACTTTTTATAAATGGTGAGAGGTAAACATTGATGTTTATTTTTTTCCATATGCATATCCAGTTTTCCAGCACCATTTGTTAAAACATTCTTTTCTCTGTAGAATAGCTTTTACACTTTTGTAAAATAAATCTATTAACAAATGTCTCAGTCTAATTATGGACTCTTCTGCTTCATTAATCTATTGTCTATACCAAGATTTCTCAATTAAGGTTTCAATTTTGGATTTGTTCATTGTTCATCTTAGATCTCTTGGCTTTTGTTTTATATATTTTGAAGCTCAGTTCCTAAAACCACACAAATTTAGACTTGTCATTTTTTTCTCCAGGAATTGACTTTTGCATTATTATAAATTTCCTGTTTATCTCTCTGATAAAATTCTTTGAATTTTACTTTCAATATTGTTATTGTAACCATTTCCTCTTTATTAAGATTGACATTTGTATGCTATAGCTTTTTCTATCCTTTTAATTCATCTGCGTATTTAAGTCTAAAGTGCATCTCATATAAATTGCATATAGTAAGGTCTTGCTTTTTTCACCCAGTCTGACAATTTTGACTATTAATTGGAACCTATAATTCCATTTACAACTAATGACATTATTTATATTGTTGTGTTTAAACTTACTTTTTAATAATTTTTATTTGCCCAAATATGTTCTTTTATTTTTTCTTCTTTCCTGACTTCTATTAAGTACTTATTGAATAATCTATTTTTATCTCTTTTATTGGCTTTTTAGCTGTAATACTTTTTAAAAAAATACTTGGTGATTGCTCTAGGGATTTCAGTTTGCATTCTTAGCTTATCCTAGTTTGCTATGCTGAAATATTAGAACCTCGTTTACTATTCTCCTGTTCTCTGGGCTATTATTGCCATATGTTTTACATTTGCATGTTCTATAAAACCCACATTATATTATTTTTTAAGCAGTCAATTGTCTTTTAAAGAAATTAAAAATAGATTTAAAACATCTGTTATAGTTACGTCCATATTTTCCATACTGACATTTTCACTCTATTGTGAGAATCTAGGTTTCCCTCTGGTATCATGTTCCTTTAGCCTAAAGAATGTTCTTTGCATTCTTGGTTGTACATTTCCTTTCATGACAAATTTTTCCAGCTTTCATGTATCTGAAAATTCCTCTCTTTTGGCTTCATTTTTGAAAAGTATTTTGTTGAATATGGAATTCTGGACACATTTCTTCCAGCATTTAAAAAATTACATTCTATTACTTTTTTAATAAGAAGCAGCCATTATTATTGATCCCCCATATTTAAAACATGGCCTTGTTCCTGACTACTTTGCATATTTTCCTTTTTTTAAAATTATTTTTTATTAAACCATAACTTTGTGCATTGATGCATTTTTGGGGTTCAGGGTACTATTTTGATATACAATGTGAAATGCTTGCTTTGAACTAAGTAACACATCCATCACAATTATACTCATTTCTTAATAGTTTTAAAATGTACCATTGCATCATGGACTTTAGGTGAGGTTCCCCCAAATACCTTCTCTCCGCCCATGTCCCCTATTCCCTCTCCTCTCCCTCTTCTTCCCTTCTACTTTCTACGTATAGTTACGTTTTGCCATTCATATGAGTGTGTAGGTAGTTATATATTGATTTCATAGTAGTATTGAGTACATTAGATACTTTTTTCCCATTCTTGAGATACTTTACTAAGAAGAATATGTTCCAGCTCCATCCAGGTAAACATAAAAGACGTGAAGTCTCCATCTTTTTATGGCTGCATAGTATTCCATGGTGTACCTATACCACAATTTGTTAATCCATTCATGGGTTGATGGGCACTTTGGCTGTTTCCAAGTCTTGGCTATCATGAATTGGGCTACAATAAACATTCTGGTGCAAATGTCCTTGTAAAATTTTTGATCACCTGGGTATAAACCTAGTAGAGGAATTGCAGGATTGAATGGTAGGTCTACTTTTAGTTTCTTGAGTGTTCTCCAAACTTCTTTCCAAAAAGGTCATATTAGCTTGTATTCCCAACAGCAGTGTAGAAGCATTCCCTTCTCTCTGTATCCACTCCACCATCTGTATTTTTGGGATTTTGTGATATGGGCTAATCTTACTGGAGTTAGATGATATCTCAAAGTGGTTTTGATTTGCATTTCTCTGATGATTAAGGATGATGAGCATTTATTCATGTGTTTGTAGGCCATGCGCCTGTCTTCATCAGAGAAGTTTCTATTCAAGCCTCTTGCCCACATAGAAATGGGGTTATTTATTTTTCTTATTGATTACTTTGAGTTCTGTGTAGATTCTAATTATCAGACCTTTGTCAGAAGCATAACCTGCAAAAATCTTCTCCCATTCTGAAGATTGTCTGTTTGCTTTACTTACTGTGCTCTTGGCTGAACAAAAGATTTTTAGTTTGTTGCTTTTTTAAATTATTATTATTTTTTTTGCTTTCAATTTCTCCTGACTTTGTCTGTATCTTAGTTTGAAGTTTGTTTGTTTTTAAATTTTTTTTTCCTTCTTCCTTTAGCGATTCTTTTGCCTTCTTGCCCCCCATGTAGCTGGGATTACAGGCGCTTGACACAATGTCCAGCTTTTTTTTTTTTTTTTGTAGAGATGGGGTCTCACTCTGGCTCACTCTGCCTCATGCTGGTCTTCTGCTAGTCTTGAACTCAGTTGAGCTCAGGTGATCCACCCACCTCGGCCTCCCACAGCACTGGGACAACAGGCATGACCCACCATGCCTAGCCAAGCTTTTGAGTTTGATCAGATCCCTAAAATGTATTTTTGGTGTTGCTTAAATTGCCCAGGGGGTCCTCTTCATAAAAAATTCTCCCAGGCCAATTTTTTCAAGTGTTTTTCCTGTACTCTCTTCTAGTATTTTTATAGTTTCTAGTATTTTAAGTTTAAATCTTTTATCCAGTGAGAATCAATTCATGTGATGTATTATATTTATTGATTAGCATATGTTGAACCAGCCCTGGAATAAAAGCAACTTGATCATGGTGTATAATTTTTTTGATGTGTTGTTGAATTCTGTTTGCTAAGATCTTATTGAATATTTTTGCATTAATATTCATTAAGGATATTGGTCTATAATTTTCTTTCTTTGTTGAACCCTTTCCTGGTCTGGGGATCAGTGTGATATTTGGTTCATAGAATGTGTAGGGGAGTATTCCTTCTTTTTCTATCCTTTAGAAAAGGTTGTATAATATAGGTACTAGTTCCTCTTGAAAGGTTTGATAGAATTTGAATGTCAAGCCATCTGGTCCTGGACTTTTCATTTTTGGGAGATTTTGTAATGTTGATGCTATTTCAGTGGTTGATATAGGTCTATTCAGGATTTTTAATTCTTTCTGATTGAGTCTAGGAGGGTGGTATGCTTCCAGGTATTGGTCTATTTCCTTCAGATTTGCACATTTCTGGGAATAGAGATTTTTATAGTAATCATTGAGGATTTTTTTGAATTTTTGAGGTTTCATTATTTCTCTTTTATTGTTTCTGATAGATGATATTAGAGATTTTACTTTTCTATTTCTGGTTAGGTTTGCCAAAGATTTATCAATTTTGTTAATCATTTCAAAAAACCAACTTTTTGTTTCACTGATTTTCTGAATGATTCTTTTGTTTTCAATTTCATTTAATTCTGCCATAATTTTTGTTATTTCTTTTCTTCTGCTGGGTTTGGGGTTGGAATGTTTTTCCTTTTCCAGTTGCCTGAGATGATCCATTAAGTTGCTGGCTTCCTCTTTCTGTTTTCTTGATGAAGGTTTCCAATGCTATAAATTTCCCTCTCAGGACTGCCTTTGCAGTATCCCACAAATTTTGATAATTTCTGTCTTCATTATCATTTTGTTCCAAAAATGTGGTGATTTCCTTCTTAATCTCATCTTTGACCCAGCTATCAGTTAGCCTAAGATTATTTAGCTTCCATGATAAATAATGGAAGCTAAAACAAACAATCTTTGTTTGAGCATAAAGATTCCTGTTGCTGTTGAGTTCAACTTTTATTCCATGGTGGTCTGAGAAGATACAAGGAATAATTTTTATACTTTAAATTTGCTGAGGTTAGATTTGTGTCCAAATTTATGATCTGTTTTGGAGGATGACCTGTGGGATGATGAGAAGAATGTATATTCAGTTTTATTAGGGTGAAATGTTCTGTAGTGGTCTGTAATGCCCATTTGTTCTAGGGTCAGGTTTAAGTCTAATATTTCTTGTTTAGTTTCTTCTTGGAGGATCTATCCAAATCTGTCAAAGGGATGTTAAAATCTCCAACTATTATAGTGCAGGAAGTATCAAGTTGTTCATATCCATTAGGGTCTGTTTTATGAATACAGGAGCATTGTGGTAGGGTGCATAAATGTTAATTATCAAAATCTCTTCATGTTCGGTGTTTCCTTTGACAAATATGTAGTGACTTTCCTTATCTTTCTTTATCTTTGTTGGTTGCAACTTTGTATCTGCAACTAAAATTGTAACCCCTGATTTTTCCTGGTTTCCATTTGCCTGTAGTCCATCCCTTCACCCTGAGTCTATTTTTATCCTTCAAGGTAAGATATGATTCTTGAAAACAGCAGATATCCAGTCTGAGTTTATGTATCCAATCATCCAGCCTGAGCCTCTTTAGAGGACAATTAAAACCATTCACATTAATAGAGAGAATTGATAAGCTTGGTTGTGTTTTGGGTGTCATGATTTTTTGATGTCCAGTGGACATTTTTAATGCTTTCACTACTGTGGAAGTTTGGTTTTGTTCAAAAATTTCTGGGTGCATTTACGTTGGAGGTAGAGTACTGCACTGGTCAGGCATAGTCATACCAAGGGACTGATCCTCCTCCCATTGAGTGTCCCTTTTTCTTCCCTGTTAGTCACAGATTCCATCCTGCTGGTTGGCAGTCTACACTATGCCCAGATCTCTCAGGACAAGACCAAACACTCTGTGCTCTGCAGAGGGCAGAACTTCAGACCACCATGTGAGGGAGAAAGAAGGGAATGGGAGTTTGGACTTGTGGGGGAAAATATCTATTCAATTTTATGCCTGGCAGGGTGTCTAGTTTCATTAGTGGGATCTCCCTAGAGAAAGAGACCTGGAGTTTAGTGGCTCTCTAGCAAGGTAAAAAGAGAGGACTTTTGTTCCCTGCTTGTTTGCAGATAGTCTGTGCCAGGCTTTCCGCTAAGAGCAGGAGTCTTCTGTCCTCTAGTTGATAGGCTTTGTACTTGAAATTTGTTTTCTTGAATGGTCTTCCTTGGAGTTACAGCTTTCTGAACTTCTTTCTTGGCTCAGCTCCGCATATTTGGCTTCAGAGAGTCTGATTCTGTCCAGTTTTTCTTCCTCTGCTCAGGAGCCTCTGTCAAGAGTTGCTACCAGTCAGCCATCTTCCCAGAATTCCCAGATTTCCCTTTTGTATTTCATTTTTGGCAAATGACCATGATATGGTAAAGTGTACTTTTTTTTGAGACAGAGTCTCACTTTGTTGCCCTCAGTAGAGTCTATGGCATCACAGCTCACAGCAACCTCCAGCTCTTGGGCTTAGGTGACTCTGTTGCCTCAGCTTCCCAAGTATCTGGAACGACAGGCACCCACCACAATGCCCAGCTACTTTTTTGGTGCAGTTTGGCCAGGGCTAGGTTTGACCGCCACCCTCAGAATATGAGGCCAGCACCCTACTCACTAAGCCACAGACACTGCTCTAGAGTGTACTTCTTGTTTGCTCTGTTCCAGATTGGAGAGATTATAAGATGTAAGTGTTGACAATTTTCATCATATTCAGAAAATATCTAACCACTATTTCTTAAAATATATTTTTTCTGCCCCAGTTTTTCTGTCTCTACCTTTTTTTTTTTTTTTTAGACTACAATTACAAGTGATCTATATGTTGGACCACTAAATATTGTCTTAGAGGTCACAGAGGCTCTAGTCCTTATATTCAACATTTTTTCTCTGTATGCTATTGTTTGAACAGTTTCTATCATCCTGTTTTTAAGATAATCTATTTTTTCTCTTACACTGTCTAGGTACCTGTTAATCCTAGCCAATACATGTTTTATTTTTAACATATTTTTAAATTTTAGAATTTCTATTTAGTAGTTTTCATTCCTCTGTGGATGTTCCCCATTTACTCTCTTAGGATGCTCATCTTTTCCTTAAATCCTCAAGCATAACCATATTTACAACAAATACATAGATAAACTGTTTTAAAGAATTTGACTGCTAAGTTCAGTGACTTTGGATGTTTTCCTGTTATAATTTTTTTCTCCTGATGGTAGTTGACATTTTCTTCCTTCTTTGCATTTTTAGTAATTATTTGTTATGCATTCAAAATTGTCAATGTTACAATTGTTGAGTCAAATTTTCTTTTACCTTTTTTGAAAGAAAGTTGATTGCAAACTAATACAGCTGCTTTGGAAAGAAGTATAGAGAATCCTCAAAGATCTAAAAGTAAACCATCCATTTGATTCTGCAAACCCATTACTAGGTATCTAACCAGAAGGAAAAAAATTAATTTTCCCATAAGGACATTTGCACTAGAATGTTCATCGCAGCTCAATTCACAGTTGCCAAGATGTGAAATCAACCCAAGTGCTTATCAATCTACAAATGGATTAATAAACTGTAGTATATGTATACCATGGAATACTATTCAGCCATTAAAAAGATGGAGACTTTTCATCTTTTGTATTAATCTGGATGGAGTTGAAGAACATTATCATTAGTATAGTATCATAAGAATGGAAAAACAAATGTCCAATATACTCAATATTAATATGAAGGCAACAAGTAAACAACTACACTACACACCCACATGATAGAAATACATAATAAAATTCATGTGGGTAGGAGAGGGAGGAGGAAGAAAGGGGAACCAGAGGTAGGGGATTGCTAAACTCTTACCTAATGGGCACAATTTAAGGGTAGCATATCCCTGGGTGAAGGGTTCAATTATAACTTGGATTTCACCTAACAAATGCAAACAGTATAACCCAATTATTATACCCTCATATTAATGTGAAATGAAAATAAATAAATAAAATTAATAATAATTCTTAAAGTTCATGTTGAAATGAAAATATTTTGAAAATACTGAGTTAAATAAAATATATAATTAAAGTTAAAAAAAGAAAGTTGAATTTTATCTTGTTCTAACAACAGTTAATTTACTGTATAGATTAGCTTCATTGGCTTTAAAGTTTTTTTATTTAACATAAACCTTATTTTAGAGTGGTCCTATTACATCATTCTTTGAACAGTCTATTGCTTCAAAATTTGAAAATATTTTATTAAAATTTTTTATTATTAATGCTAAGAGAAATGTATATGCCCTTTTCCCTTTTGTTTTGTTTCAGTAATCAAATCTAGGAAATAGTTTTAATTAAAAAATCATGAATTTATGTTTGAACTTCAAATTCAAAATTTTAATTCCATACCTCTGTTACTTTTTGTGGTGCAGGATAGTTTTATTTTATTTCTAAGTATGTTAACATAATCACATACAGTTAAGTTTGTTTTAACTTAACTTCATATCAACTTCATTTTAACTTCATATCTGAGGGATTGTTTTTTATTTATGAAGTGGTATTACTATTTAATTATATAAATAATTTTCATGACTCCAAAGTCAAAGTCTATACCACATACATTCACTGAAATTTCATTTCCATCTTTGATTATTTCACACTGTTCTCTCTTCCCTCTAAGAGACAGTCATTTTAAAATATTTAGTTTTCTTTTTTTGTACTACATATAGACACACACACATATATATATAAGTTTTTATATCTCTATGTCTGTATATGTGTGTGAGAGTAAGATGTAGGTATGTTATATTTCCTACAATCAGTTTTTCAAAGGTGCTGTAAGACACTCAAAATAGTTACAATGCAGTATAGGGTGTGTATGTTTCAAAAGCAGATCATGTGAATTTGGGGGTTGTTCGGGGTTTCTGTAGAATCATATACCACAAGGTCAGCATATTTTTAAAGATTTGTCATCTAAAAGTGGTTAAGACTAAGACGCTGTGTATGATTTGTGGGTTTTAACAAATGAGATACCCTCTGATTTTCCCAAGACCACTAGGGTACATTTTTAGTTTAAGGGTAGGCCTTACCCATAACTGAAATTTTTGTTTACCAGTTTTATTTCTGCATCTCTGAGCTTCTTTTTTCCCTCTTTAACTTTGTCATTATTCCTCTCTTATCATTTTTTCCAACATATTGATGATTTTTAAGGGGAAAGGAACTATGGTGAGAAATGTTAGTTTGTCTGAGCCCTGTAGGAGAAGTCCTATCATTGTTGTTAGAAACCTCTAGATTGGCTTGGCACCTGTGGCTCAAGTGGCTAAGGTGCCAGCCACATACACCTAAGGTGGTGGGTTCGAATCCAGCCCGGGCCCACCAAACAATAATGATGGCTGCAACCAAAAAAAAAAAAAAAAAAAAAATAGCCAGGCATTCTGGTGGGCACCTGTGGTCCCAGCAACTTGGGAGGTGGAGGTAGGAGACTCACTTGAGCCCAGGAGTTGGAGGTTGCTGTGAGCTATCCCACAGCACTCTACCCAGGGGGACAGCTTAAGGCTCTGTCTCAAAAAAAAAAAAAAAAAAGAAGAAGAAAGAAAGAAACTTCTAGATTCTCTAATTCTTTACTTCCTTTCTCCAGAAAAGTCTGAATACTTGTTTTTATCTTCAAATCCCCATAATGGGACTGGGCCTCAATAGGCATTAGGTTAGAAACTTCTGCACTCAAATGCAATTGGCTCACAGTCCAGGTCCATTCATTCTGTGGCCCTGTACTAGTTTCCTATACCACTTGCCTATTACCTGCTCAATGGGATTTGGGTCACTGGCCTGTGATTTATGGCCTGCTTATTTTTGTCTCCTCCTGTACATACGTACTCCATTCTTGCCATTAGCATGGATGCTATCCTCTCCAACGTAGTGCCAGATTCCATCCTTGTACAAATTTCTTCTTGCAACTGATGGCCCAGCACTGATAACTGGGCAATTGCAAACATTTCCACTGTTACATAGGCTTAATCAACACTCTTGAGTGAGCTTTGGCAGGGGGATTTAAGGATGTCTTGTGCATATTACAGAGTCCAGAACAACTCTAAGTCCTCCCTAAATGTTTCTAAAGTTAGTACTATGGTAAGAACATGCATTCTGTACTCAGATTGCTAGGTTGAGATTTAGTCTCCACCACATATTAGTGACGAGAACTTGCTTGACAACCATGTGCCTCAGTTTCCTGAGTAGTAGAATGACAACGATAACCACCTATTTTAGAAAATGATTGTGAGAATTAAACAAATTGTACGTTTAAAAGGTTTAGAACAGTGTTTGGCACTTAGGCAAGCAATAAATAACTGATAGATGTCTGTTATTATAAACATTATTTTATAACTGTAAAGAGATCAAGAACATAAGAGGTAAAATATTGTGGACTTCTTCTTAATACATGGTTATATATGGTTCATAGAAAGCCCCAAAACATAGATCTCAATATAGCAGTTAGTCAACCTATGGGCCAGCTTCATTACTAGGAATACTCCCTTGAATGTGATTCACTACAATATTACTTAATTTGCACTTTTTTTTTTTTTTTTGAGACAGAGTCTCAAGCTGTCCCCCTGGGTAGAGTGCCATGGCATCACAGCTCACAGCAACCTCCAACTCCTGGGCTCAAGAGAGTCTCCTGCCTCAGCCTCCCAGGTAGCTGGGACCACAGGCACCCGCCACAATGCCAGGCTATTTTTTGGTTGCAGCCATCATTGTTTTTGCAGGCCCAGGCTGGATTTGAACCTGCCACCTTAGATGTATGTGGCTGGCGCCTTAGCCACTTGAGCCACAGGTGCTGAGCCTAGTTTGCACTTTTAACTTTTTTTTTAAAAAAAGATACATATTAAGCATTAATATGAATAAACGTAGAGATCAGATGTTGTACAATCTTTGTACAGCATATTATTCAAAGAAAACACAAATTTACAAAATTTAAAGAATAATGCAATCCTGGTTGTCCAGTTCAGAGCCATAATTTTTTAAGCATTTTAGGGTAGCTTATGAACTGTAAATAGAAAACTTTGCCATTTCTAACCTCTCTTTATTTGGTTATTACTTCATAGGGTTTCCTAAAATTCTAGTCAGGTCTGCCCCTCCTTTTATTTAAGTCCAGATAAAATTATTTACCAATTGTTAAATATTTATTACAACTTGGATAAGTTTCAATGACATTGTCTAAAACAAAAATAAATATTATGGTTATATCAGCATGTTAATTATACACATTTAATAGCCAAGAAGCTTAAAGAGAAAATAATTGCTGGTAGATCTCTCACAATGTATGAAATGCTTTGTACAATATACAGGAAGGCACTTTGTAACCCCCTACACTGTATTAAAATGATAATTACAGCTAAAACTTGTCTGTAACCTGTCCCTTCTCCTATGTAACCTACACTACAGCCACAAGATGTCTGGCCATTCTCAGAACATGCCATACTCTTTTGAATGTCTCTCCTTCACACCCAGAATTTCCTCCTCCCTTTTGCCCAGCTCTAGAGAAAACACAAATGACAGTTTTTTTTTTTGTTTGTTTCTCTGAAAAAAAGTAGTTGCTTCTTATTTTTAATTTATTCAGTTCAGTAATTTAACATTCATAAATATTTACTAGGTTCCTAAACTAGAAAGAAATCATTATTTTGCTGTCTTCATATTCCCACCTCAGCTATGAAATCAGGTCCTGCTATCATCTGCTCTTTTCCAGGCTTTTCCTTAGAAAAGCAGGATTCCAGATTGATGTAACTGACTTGTGAGATGGGCCGAGCCTCTCACCCCTTTAACCACATTAACCTTGGAAAGGATTTCTTGAATCCAAAGCAATGAGGCTGTCGTCATACCCCTGACATTCATTCATCTGCGATCAAGGAAGCTTGAGGCGGGCTGACTTTTCCCCCACATGGCTAGGCAAGTAACTCTCTGTACACCTAACTCTTTCTACAAATGAGTCCCAAAGTCAAGCAAGATTTAGATGGTCCAGTATTTCATTTTGGAGCCCATGTTATACTCTACAATCCATTTTCATCATTAATATTAATGTTATCCCCACTCTGACTCTTCTATTTTTAAATTGGTTGAGAACTTGTAAAGTCAGAGTAATATAATTATTTAAGGTTCCTGCAAGACCCCCCCAACTGTGTCTCAGAAACATGAATTCCACTAAGATGAGTAAGACATGGTTGTTACACTCAAAATACTTGCAGTTTTATGGTGTTCTTGAAGAATTTTGCATCTATTTCTACAACAAAATTCAACCACTGGATTGTATTTTTTCTTTGTATTTAACTTCTACCCCTTTATTATCACTATAAGCAATGTAAGGCAGGAATGGAATCTTTCTCAGCCATGTAACCTCAGAATGTAGCAAACTAGTAGGTGCTAAATTGTGGCAATAAATTGTTCACAAAGCAATTGAAGTGAAATGTTTACACTGACTAATTTAGGAATAGGGCTTGATTTTAAAGATCAGCCCCCAGAATTTGCTTTTGAACATGTAAGTTGATTTCTAGCCCAGGAGTTTCAGTTCCCGTGTTTTCAAGGTTAGCACAAGCTTCTGTTTGATAAAATAGTAATGTTTCCTTTTTCACTTGCCATTTTTACTTTCTGGGTTGGGTGGTAAGGCCCTTCCTGTTCCTGCCTAAAATAGAACTTTCTAAATTAGTCTGTCCTATAAATGTGACTTGATTTCCCACCATACTTGACTCAGGGTGGGGAGGGATGGGTTCATAACGGCTAAGTGGATCATAAAGTCCACAAAGGTCAGGGTACATTTAAATTACCTAAAGATCTTATTAAAATACAGAAATTTATTGAGTATGGAGAGCCCGAGATTCTACATTACTAATAAGCTCCCAGAGGATTCCTTTATTGCTGATTTGAGAGCCATCCTTTGAAAGACAGGGGAATGGATGACCCACTTCATAAACACAATACATTCATTAGTTAAACACTTAATTCTGATATGTGCTAAACCCTAGGCTAAGAAACTAAAGAGGGATGTGCCATAACCCTTGCCCAGTAAGTAGCCCATAGGCTAATGTAACAGCAAACACAATAACAAATAAATGCTATGATCATAGTGAGAGTGAGAGGACAAACCACAGACTAAAAGAAACTATTTGCAAAAGGCACATTTGATAAAGGATTATTATGCAAACCATAAAATAACCATTAAATATTCAACAAGAAAACGAACAACACAATTAAAAAATGAGCAAAAGATCTGTACAGACACCTCACTAAAGAAGAGACCAGATGCAAGTAAGTGTATGGAGAGATTACCAATACCATATGTCATTAGGTAATTATGAATTAAAACAAAGAGATACCACTATCTCATTGTTGAATGAGAATGGCAAATTCCAAAATGCTGACATCACCAAATGCCAGCTAAAATGTGAAGTGACAGGAAGACTTATTTATTGCTGGTGAGAATACAAAATACCAGTCACTTTGGAAGACAGTTGGGCAGTTTCTTACAAAGCTAAACATACTCTTATCATACAATCCATTGATTATCCTCCTTGGTATTTACTCAAATAAGTTGAAGACATCTGTACATAAACCTGCACGTGGATGTTCATACCAGCTTTATTTGTAATTGTCCAAACTTGAAAGCAACCAAGACATCCTTCAGTAGGTGTATGGAGAAATAAATTGTGGTATATCCAGACAATGAAATACCATTCACCACTAAAAAGAAATGAGCTATTAAGTCATTATAAGACACGAGAGAAACTTAAATGCATATTACCTAGTAAAAGAAACCGATCAGAAAAGGTTACATGGGGTATGATTCCAATGATATAACATCTGTAAAAAACAACACTACGGGCTGTGCCTGTGGCTCAGTGGGTAGCATGCCGGCTCCATATACTAAGGTTAGTGGGTTCAAACCTGGCCCCAGCCAACAAATATAGCTAGGCGTTGGGTTGGGGGCCTATAGTCCCAGCTACTCAGTAGGCTGAGGCAAGAGAATCACTTAAGCCCAAGAGTTTGACGTTGCTGTGCGCTGTGATGCCATAGCACTCTGACAACTTGAGACTCTGTCTCAAATTTAAAAAAAAGAAAAAAGAAAAAACTATGGAGACAATAATGGTTGTCAGGAGTTGGGAAGGAAGAAGGAACAGGAGAAGCACAGATGGATTTTAGGGCAATGAAAGCATTCTGTAAGTCACTTATACATGTCAGTTGTAGTCCCCAAGGCCCTGGCCATACATGGGTACAGGGTTGTGGCCTGGCCTATTAGGAACTAGGCTGTACAGTGGGAAGTAAGTGGTAGGTGAGTGAGCCAAGCTCCATCTGTATTTACAGCTGTTCCCCATTACTCACATCACCATCTTAACGCCATCTCCTGCCAGATAAGCAGTGGCATTAGATTCTTATAGGAGCATGAAGCCTACAGTATAACACACATGTGAGGGATCTAGGCTGTGTCCTCCTTATGAGAATCTAACGTCATGTCTTTCAACCTTTTTTAATCTCATGGCACACTTGAACTTACAGTTAAACTTCTGTGGCATACTTAAATTATGTTGATCCAAAAAAAAAGAGCAAAAAAAGAATGTACTTACTATGCTTTGAATTCATTTTGAAAATCATTTAATGAATGATATTTAAAAATTTTCCCTGCATACTTGAGGTTGTCTCTTGGCACACCAGTGAGCCACAGCACACCAGTTGGAAATCACTGATCTAATAATGTCTGATGATCTGAGGCGGAGTTGAGGTGGTAGTGTTGGCCCTGGTGGGTGCAAATACAGCTCATCATTAGCAGAGAGGTTTGACTGCACAGAGACTATAATAAATCAATAGCTTTTAGATCATATGAAAACCCTATCAGTGAGTGGCACGTCACAAGCTGCATCTGGTGGCAGGGTTTATAGGAGCAGCACACTCCAGGTGTCATGTTTTCTATCACCCTCAGATGGAACTATCTAGTTACAGGAAAATAAGCTCAAGGTTCCCACTGAAGTAAAAGGAAGACTTATTGTGAGTTGTATAATTATTTATTATACGAGGTAGTGATAAAGTTTGTGTGCAATTTAAAAGGTAATAATAATAGAACTAAAATGTACAATAAATGAAATGCACTTGAACCAATTCTAAACCATCCCTTCCCCCAGTCCATGAAAAAAACTGTCTTCCACAAAAGTGGTCCCTGGTGCCAAAAAGGTTGGAGATGGCTGCATGTCAGTATATATGTCAAAACTCACAGTTTGGCAACATCAAGAGTGAGCCCTGGCTAAAGTGCCTGTAGCTCAAGTGGCTTAGGCACCAGCCACATACACTAGAGCTGGTGGATTCAAATCCAGCTCAGCCTGCCAAACAACAATGAGAACTACAACCAAAAAATAGCCGGGTATTATGGCAGGTGCCTATAGTCCCAGTTACTTGGGAGGCTGAGGGAAGAGAATTGCTTAAGCTCAGGAGCTGGAGGCTGCTGTGAGCTGTGATGCCATGGCACTGTACCCAGGGTGACAGCTTGAGGCTGTCTCAAAAAAAAGAGTGAACCCTAATGTAAACTTTGAACTTTGGTTGATAATGATGTGTCAATTTTAGTTCATCAGTTATGACAAATAGATACTAAAGTGCAGGATGTTGATGACATGGGAAGGTATGCATGCATGGTGGGAGGGGTGTAGAGAAATTCTCTGTGCTTTCCACTTAGCTTCACTGAACCTGAAACTGCTTTGAAAAAAATTCTATATCTATAGAAAGATAAATATGATTATGTCATTGAATCTATGCTGGGGACTAGATAGTCTTGGATGATGCACAAAAATGATCAGATAAACCACATATGCCAAACCTAGGTTCTACTTCCTGAATTATGAATGCTGAGACACTTACGTTAAAGTCTCCTGGGATCTCTTTTAAAGACTAACTTGCTGTACCTTCTGAAGCAGAATTTCTCAGTTCTGGGAGTTGGTAATCGGAAGTTTATCAAGTTACTTGGGTTGTTTATATGTGCCTTGGGGTTTAAGAATCACTCTTCTATTCATATCCACACATTTTTGGTACAAAGGCAGGTGCCAAACTGATTTGAAATAAATTTTAATGAATTTACCTTCTTATTAGGAATAATCAACAATCTTAAAATATATGAAAAATCATTAAATTATCCACATATTACAGTACTTTTCTCAAACCACCCATAAATTAATGAAACAAGCCATGTAAATAATACTGAAATAGACTTATTAGCGGAAATACATATATATCTTTGGACACGTTTTATTAAGAAGGAATAAAAACAGAACAATTTGTGATTTGAGCAAGCCCAATACACACACAATAAAAAAAATCACATACAGGAGTGAAATCACTGTAACATTATCTTTACTGTAGGAAATACTGAAAATATCTTAAATGACAATAGACAGAAATGTTTTGTGTTTAAATTGGGGAGAATTATGAAGCAACTGCTTAGCTTTGTGTGTTCATCTGATAAGAGGACAGCTAAATGTATCCTGCCCTTACTTCCTGTTTCTATTTTTAAGAATACCACAAGCAGTTGTTCTATAATAATATGTCTTTTTACATAAGCTATCCATAAATGTAGTTTGGCTGAATGCCTGTTTAGAATTATTTGCTTAAAATTCTATTTTCATGGCATTCTACTGATAGAATGATATAAAAAAAAAAAAAAGAGCTACCAAAAATAACATCAAAATAATATCTGCAGCCCCAAAACTAAGGAGCCAAAACTTAACACCAAGGTCACATAAGCAAAGCTCCACCAAAACCTCTATTTTGTCTTTGTGTGTGTGTGTACTCCACTCATACTCTCATACCCATAATTTCATCCATTCTTTTCTCTAATGACCCATTTACTCTAGTATTTTGTGCTTCATAAGCAAACTGAAAATGAAAGTCAATTTAATCAATTTCTCTTGTACCATTTCTTTAAGTCACCCACTCCGTCTATACACTAACACGCACACACATGCGCACATCACATTCATTTGTGCAGCAGCTCACATATTTTTTCAAATGGATCCGAACATTTTCTATCCACTTTGTATGAACACTATGGCATTATTTAGTAGCAGCACCTGAGAATTCTAGAATGGTTGAATAAAATTGGAGGCTATTTTTGAAATAATAAGACTCAAGAACTCTGGAAATTTAGAAAATCTGAAACCATCTCTTGCTATACTCTTATGTGGCTGCCACCTCTGTTTTTTTAAATGACGCTACCAAACTGTAATACATCACTACATACGACTTGCCCCTATTCCTCAGTAAGAAGGAAAGCAACACAGATGTGGTGAATGTAACTATGTTGACCCCTACTAACCTACTAAATGTTCTGGCCTTTTCTCCATTCCATTAATTGTGCTTTTAATTTGCTATCAAATCAAACATAAAGCCGTTTAAGCCATTAATCTTCGTTTATCTAATAATACCTATTTTCACTAATTTAAGTTTATTCAGATGCCCACAATTATGTTAATCCAGCAGCATTATGTTACATTCATATTTATTAACCCAAAAACCAAGTCACCACTTTGCTCATGAATTTGCTATATATTGATTGCTCTATAAATACCTATATTTGTTTAGCAATCAAACAGGATAGATAGAAGCATTTGTGTGCCAGGTATTGGAAACATTCACCCCACATCAATTGATGTATTCTATAGATTTACCACACCACTTATTCTTTCCATTCTTTTCTATATTAAATCTAAAATGATTTCTTCTCTACATTTAAGAAACACCAGTTTTACAGCTTGACATAGGAAAATTTCTTATTATGCAAGATTGGCTGGAAATATACAATCATTGCTATATTTATGGTTAGTCAAATTGGGACTTTTTTTCTCCTTCAAGAGTGTGTATTGAACTGATCCAGATAACACAAACCTCTCTTCCCTACAAGTCTCTCTAGTAACTCCAAAGTAAAGGTTGAGTTAATACGTTGGGTAAAATGCAGCTATGTTTAAATAAGTCACCAGTCTTATGTTTAAATAGTACTCAGTCAATGAGTACTATTCTGCTACTCATGATAGCAATCAATTTTCCAGAGAAACTTTTGTTTTAAAAACTATAGTATAAAAATCTCCCAAGGAAGTTTCCAGGAGAAATTTTAATCATTTGTCCTGTGGACCCTTGAGACCCAAGTATGAACACGAACCTCTTTAATGTGAAAACTCTCAAGTTAACAAATATTTGGCATCCTTATGGGTCCAGACAATGGTGTTGACATGCTGATCGTTCAGTGATAAATGGTTGGAGTCAGGACAGGAGTTAACTTCTCACACATATGGAGGCATATTCTGTCGGTGTTTCTTGTATATTTCTTGCCTGTTTGGGCTTCATTCCAATGATGGAATGGTTCAGGGAAGCATAAACAATACCCTGCTTGTTTTCTTCTAGGCATGGCTGAGAATAAACTTCAGACTCTTCCTGCATTCTGAACCAAGTTTCAGGGTCATTATCATAAATTCCAGTTTCTGATGGCAATGTTTGAGAATTTTGTCCAGTGCCCTCTTCCATTTGCTCACTCTTAAAAAGCTGGGGAACATCAACCTATGAAAGAAAAAAGAAAGGTTTCAGGTGCCACGCAAGCCCGTGATAGTGCATGTCTCTTAGTAAACTATGAGTGAAAAGAAATAATCTGCTGCTCCTCACATATACTGCTGATGACTATATTTTTAGCAGTCTTTCAATTTTTTTTTTTTGGCTGGGGCTGGGTTTGAACCCACCACCTCTGGCATATGGGGCTGGTGCCCTACTCCTTTGAGCCACAGGCGCTGCCCCTAGTCTCTCAATTATTAAAGGATGAAAGTCTTGAGAATCAAAATGTTCCTCCCAAATAGTTATGCCCTGCTTTATTTCTGATCACTTTCAAAGTCACGGTACACTTTTAAATCTCCCTTCCAGATGAAAGCCCAGCTAAAATTATGGAAAATGTGTAAAATGTATCATGAAAACACACAGGTCAGAATTAATGTAGTTTAGAATAAAAAGATAAAGCAGAATAGATACCCTCATTAAGACACAGAAAGAATAAATACAATGAGTTATCCAAGATGCATTATTATAATATGGGACCTAGAATTGGAAAATTGATGTCTGTTTTAGAAGGATAAAGCTAAAGAAAATTCTAAAATATTATTCCAGTTGTTACTTTTATCACAGTAAAATTCTTACAATTTCAAATAGAGTCAAATATCTTAGATATTTTGAGAAAGAAGTAAATTTATGGAAACCAAAAATAAAATGAATCTTGATGTTTTCTCACTCTTTTCAGTTATTTGTTAGCCACTCCTAGCAATAGAAGGATCTACCGGGTAAAAATGAAGGTATTGTGTTAATTCTAGGGATTGTTATTTCAATGTTTTAAATCCTAATTCTGCCAGTCAATTTATGTTCTTGAAGTTTGGCCTAACTCCTTTAAGACATCAGGTCCAGGCTCGGCGCCTATGGCTCAACGGGCTAGGGCGCCAGCCACGTACACCTAAGGTGGCGGGTTCGAATCCCCAGCCTGGACCCGCCAAA
>NW_003852517.1:2072132-2106204 GCF_000181295.1 Otolemur garnettii
CCATAGTCTTTGATAGTCTCCATACCTGACCTGGCCCTTTGTCATCCTCAGTGGGATGCCTGCAGTAGGATGTGTATGACATCCCCTTGGCAGAGTTCTACTATGCAAGCATATCTGACTTTATCCTGAGAAATGGTAATAACTGATTCACATGCTCCCTCTGATAAGGTGGCTGCTGAGAAATAACACTGAGCCTAGTTGATTAAAAGAGGCAAGAATTGCTTGGCTAAGATGGAAAGTGCCCCGACCTCACTGAAGGAGAATGGTGAAAGTCAGGAGCTGGGCCTGGGTGAAGGGCTCAACCACAAACTGGACTTTACCTAACAAATGCAAACAATGTCACCTAATTGTATGTAACCATATTTTAATCTGATTTTTTTAAAATTGAGATAGAGTCTCACTTTGTTGCCCTCAGTAGAGTACCATGGCATCATAGCTCATAGCAACGTCAAATCCTTGGGCTCAAGCGATTTTCTTGCCTCAGCTTCCCTAGTAGCTGGGACTACAGGCACCTGCCACAACACTCAGCTTTGTTGTTGTTGTTGTTTGTTTAGCAGGCCTGGGCCAGGTTCAAACCCACCAGCCCTCGAGCATGTGACCAGTGCCCTAACCACTGAGCTACAAGCACCCCTAATCTGAATATTTTTTAAAAAAAAATCAGGAGGTGAGGGACTGAAGAAGATTGTCAGATGACTTGGAAAATAACCATAAGTCCTCAACATATCAGCAAGGTACCTGCTACACTTTTTAACCTATTTAGGTCTGTCAATTCAGTTACCGGGCTATCTTCCCAAAGATGGCTCATTTCCATGACAAATTTTGTTAGGATAAATGAGGTAAAAGAACACATGATGCCATGCAGCTGGACCTCTTCTGTGGCACCCCATCAAAGCAGCTAGGTGCCATAGGGCTGGGGGACCAGCATGTGGTGGGTAGTGACAATAAAGACAGAAGCAGCCATCTCCCCTTACATTCCCATGACACCATATAAAGCACTTTAAATATATATGAGAGAAAGATAATTCACAAACTGTAAAACGTTCACTTGTAAGTATACAATTCAGTGGTTTTTAGTATACAAATACTTTTATGGTCTTAAAGGACCGTGTCGGATTAGGATCAGAACTTTGGCTTTTACGTGTTACTGTTGTATTTTTACCACTCCTTTCTCTACTTTGATTTCTCTGCTGGCACCCATATAAGTTTCTACTTCAGAAATTTTTAGCCCCAGGGGCCTTTTTGCTCTCTTAGCACCAGATACCTCCGCCTGAACTGTTTCCTTCTACTGCTACTCAGCTCTCCCACACAGCCGAGACCAGGGGGTTCCAAGACCTGAAAAACCCACCAGCTTCCAGGTTCTCATCAATTATCTGGGGGACAAGAGCTCCATCAGGCATCTTTGCCACCCCAAGCAGACATGGCCACTTTGAAGCCATCTCCTGCCTGTGTTATGCCCACATTAGTGTAATCCCATCAAGTCTTAAAATGTCAACCTGCCAGGAGAGCAGGTTTTGGGCAAGGATGGTCCTGCTGACATGGGAGTCACTACAGGAAGAGGAGCTCCAGGGAGTTGAGACAATGATGACATTGCTCTTTTTGGATTTGATGAGGAGGAGAAAAGCAAAGCTGCTAAGATGCTAAGTGGAGAACACCTTGCACAGTGTGAACCAAAGAACCCCCCCAGTCTCCTCACTTGTTGCCACGTCTTCCATCCTGCTGGATGTAAAACCTTGAGAGGATGAGACAGATGTGGCAACATTAGAGGAGTGTTCCAGAAGCATTCAAGCTTGGTCTGAAGCGCCTCTACACCAGTTGTGGTGGGATGTGGAATTTTAAAATGTCAAATATAGTGTGTAGCTGAAGACGATGAAATTGGCATAATGCGCTGGAGTTGCAAATCGCTGCTTTTGAGGACTATGTGCCCACGGATGTGGCTGCTTTCAATGAGATCTAAAATCCATCCTTGATCATTGTACTTAAATAAAAGTCTGAAAGATTAAAAGAAGAAGGAAAAAAGGAATAGAAGAAAGAAAGAAACATTTAGCCCCAGGGATCTAATATGGCATCTCTTTGATATTTTATGAAAGGCTCGACAAATCAGACCAAAACAAAAAATTCAGATTCCTGTGAATAATAAGAACACCTTAAAACAAACTTCCCAAATAATCACAGACACAGAAAAACCCCATGTGAGTTAAAGTTAAATCATAATTTATCTAGTTTTTGGAAAGAAAAATGACCATGGTTTAATCAACCTGCATTTTACTTGCACAGTCAGTTATTTTAGATTTTTGTTTTAAATTTTGTTTTTTAGCTCTCAAGCCTTGTTATAGGTGAATATAGTTTTTTGTTATACCTTATAGAAAGAGAAGAAACAATATTTAAGAAAATTTTCTTATTTGAGGAAACAAAGCCTTAGGTCCTCAACACAGGACCTACTGATGCTCACCAAAAACTTAGCAGAAGTTTATCAAGATGAGTCTATTTGGTTTGGTTTGAAATTAGGCAGGCAGGTGGGAAATACTGAATGCCAATTAATATTATATGTTGAATTGTTGGCTATATCTACCTCTGGCATTTCTGGAACATTTAAGAGGGTTACCACCTCTTCATCACTTCTCTTTCTTACTGAAATATAAACACACACATACACACTCTTCAAGTTCTTTTGCAGAACTTCATTTATGGTTGTTTTTAATTAAAGCGATTCAGAAATTATTTTTATAAATATATGAGGTTGGACAATTAAGGTCATGAACTCATCCTAGAAGAAGGATGCTACATTGCTGAATATCACTACAGTCACCTTCAAGGTACTCCCCTTGGGAAGCCGTGCACCAAGCACGATGCCTAGTCCACCCTTCAGAGCAATTTTGGACCTCTGTTTCTTAGTCATCAGAGCTGTTATTGTATGAAAGTCTGACAATTAAGTTCTCTAACTCATCCTAGGAAAAGAGCTACATACCTCATTACTGAATATCACTATGGTCGCCAGATCCATAGACTAGTGACTATAGTGAAATTCAGCAATGAGTATATAGCACTATTTCTAGGATGAGTTCATGAACTTAATTGTCCAACCTGATATAGCCTCATCTTGCATTTTTATTTATTTCCAACATCTATACAACACTGATTTCAGAAGAAAAAGGAAGGCCCAACTTTATATACCTACCTGTATAGGAAAAACTGACTCCAAAATTCCCTTTCCTGCATCTGGTGGTCTCTTCCTTGATGATCCCACATATGTTCCCAAGGACTTTTGCATAGTAACTTAGCCTGAGATCATTCCTCTTATTCTTTTGGTGTGACTTATGAAGACACCTTGTCATTTTATAAGGTTGTTTATGGATTTGATCCTTCATCAACTCCCTACTCTTTTCCAGGAAGACTTGAAGGTGTGTTTGTGAGAATAAATGCATATCCTGAGTCCACATAACAGGCAAGAGCTGAGCCCAAGTTATATGATTCAGTCTTGACTTTTCTGTTTTGGGTCTAGACTGCTTCCTGTGCCTTTCCAAAGAATTATTTATTATGAGACCTGTTAATGCTGACAAGTCTTTGAAGCAGAGAAATGAGAATGTAAAATAAACACATTTTTAAAGAGAAGTCTGATATGTAGTACTTAGAATAGTGCCTGGCATGTGGCAAGTGTCATATAAACTCATTGATTAAATTAAATAGACAAATAACTGTGGTATAACACAAATAGTATTTGTTCCAACAAGTACATCAAACATACCAGGTTAATTTCCCCTCTGGCTGTGTCGGAGAGCTTCTTTTGTTTCCCTAGAAGATCAAAAGAAAAATAATAAGCAAAAGCAAACCACCTTCCCACCAGTGCCCTCCCTGTAGCAAGCCAGTGAGGGTGTTATTAGTTCGGGCCTGTTCATTTGCTGCGGCTGCAGTGCCATGTTAGTGAGCTGCTCATTTCCCTCACTGGCTCATCAGTCTTCTCCTCATAGCCCTATGGCATAGCTAAGAGGAAGAGACAGAATCCAGGACATCACTTGGAAAAGGCTGGAAGTCCTTGCCCCTAGGATGTTCCATACACAATTCTAGAAACACCCTGCCACCTACCTTCCCAGAATCTCTACTATCTAATTCACTTTGGACGTGGAAAATCAAAACATATATTCCAGACTCATTTTTTCTGAACTTCTGAGAGATGTTCTGCTAGCCTGAAGAAAGATGAAGAAATCCATGGAAGAGCCATAAAAAGAACTGGGGGGCTGCAGATACAGAGTTTAGGTTATATCGAATTTTTCCCAGTTCTGAGAAGGTTCTGGGCTTGCTCCAAAATGTCGGAAGCGCTTTGTCCAGACAATGCTCTCTCCTGTGGCATATAAAAGAAGGGTGGCTCTGCCTAGCTCAGTTTCTACAGCTACACTGTGGTTGGTATTGTGGGAAAAGGGATGAGAAAGTGTAGAGGAAAGGAAAAAGACAGAAACTGAAGTGGCTCAGATCAGAGCTACCTGCGTTTCTCTCTCTTAGGTAAACATTTTTTGTTCGTGACACTGAGGGAATTCTTAATAAAAGTTCAAAGTAATTCTTTTCAAAACATTATACCTCTCCCATCCCAGCCAAACCCACATATTTCAAATGCATCATTGTTGCATGAGGATTGAGTTCAAGCGTGTGTTTGTAAAAGCAACAGAAAGTAAGGACTCTCATAGTACAAAGTCCCTGTAGGCACACTGGATCTCCATTAATATGAGGGCGTGTGCGTCTAGTTTGCTGTGGAATGGCCCTGGGCTGGAGCACTGCATCCTGGTGAGCTTGCCTCCCCATGACTGGGAGGAGCCCAGTTTAACCCATTTGGCTTTTCAGTGGAAGTATGAGTTGTCCCCCAGGAAATCATTATCCATAGTTTATCCCAGGATTGGGAAAGAAAACAACAGGAATAAACTACACATTGATTAATCCCACCAAATGGGTGGTATGTAAAAGCAGAGAGAAAATGTGACCCACCTTGGTGCCTTCTCAGGCAGAAGAGCAGGCAGGAACAGGTAATGAGTAGAAGTAATCCCCCCAAAGCAAGCAAACTATAAAAGAGCCAAGGTCTGTTTGCCATCTCTTCCTCGGAGGGTCTTGCTGAGGCACTGGATGGATCTGGAATATTAGTCAATGCTAAATATAATTAGGAAATCTGAGATACATGATATTAGGATCAATCAGCAGGACCGTTCTGCATCGTTGGAACTTGAATGAAGGTGATTTCAGGCTGATGCCTCCATTTCCCCTTCGAGGCATTCCTTGAGAATCCCAGGCCTCAGTTCCCTCAGCCACCTCTTGCTTTAATGCTGACATGTGGCTCTGTAATAATTCACTTTTTGAAAAAATCCTTTAATCCACTAGGATTAATCTTCCATAGAATTATCTCCATAATACTTCTCTGTAACACTCCACCAAGCCCTTCTATTTGTAGTATCTATTTTAACTTCTATATTTGTCACCTAAGTAGGAAAGCTATTGACTTTATCCAGTATCATGACTTGAGAACAGTGTTATTGTTCCAAGAATTTTGTCTAAATTCAGCCAGTTAGTAGCAGTTGGAATGTGAGTCAACATGTTTCTGACACTAAATTCAAGTATGTCCAAATATCAAATCCTTCTGGTATTCTCAGATATGTTCTGCCTAGCATTTAGCTAATACTTATAATAATTAATTAATCTTAACCTGCATTAAGGCCCTGTTTCTCTGCAGTTGGCAGCAACTTATTAGTAGGTTCTGATACAATTTAATAGATTACAAATTGTATTTTAAAAAAAAAAACAAAAAAATAGAAAATATTAGAATGCATCCAACAGTTTTGTCCTCCAGAAAACATGTGGCGATGTCTGGAGACAGTTTGGGTTGTCACAAGATGAGGGAAGGAAGGATAGCATTTAGTGAAGAGAGCCCAGAAATTCTGCTTAAACATCCTACATTATGCAGGATACCACCCCTCTCGCTGCAGTGAAGAATTATGCACCCCAAAATGTCAGTGGAGAAATCCTGTTCTGAGGAAAGGATTATAATGTGTTATAATGTCTGTGCTTTGTTTCCCTAGATACTTGGTTTGGGGGTAAAAATGATCAGGGGCAGTAGAAGCAGGCTACAAAGTGATTTGGTAATTCTGAGCAGTAACACAGCTGTATTGTTCATGGTGCAGCTGCTATTTAGGGTGGAGCTGTCTGGGGAGGACCAAGGTTCCCACAACAGATAACCTAATACAAACAAATCTGATTGACTAAGATGCTTCTAAGCACGCACACAAAAATCTAGTTTTCTTAATTTTATTTGATTAGCTTAATACTTACCTATTAGAGGGAGTTCTGAATTGCTTTGAATTTCTTCTGAAATAGAGAAAAAAGATAAAAAAAATTAAAATTAGTTGAGAGTGTACACTTGGGCATATCCAAAGTAAGAGCTAGTCTCACAGAAGATTCCAGCATTTGCACACCAATAGAATCCAATAGCCCAGCTCAAGGTTTCTGTAATTTGTGAATCATTACCTTGAGGTCCACAAGGTGGACACAAATTTGATGTGAACACAAATTAAATTCCTGGGTTCATTGTGCTGGTCACAGAAAAACTTGGTAAATGTCACATAACTTTCATCTGTTTGGTTTGATGTCCTCTTCCCACTCATTAAGTATAAGGACCCAATACAGCCTACATGACACCTATGACACCTGGAGTAACAAGATGCATGTTCAGCAGGTGCTCCAAGTGAGGGTGGAAGGCTACAAGGAAAAGATGCCTTCAGTGATGTCCTTGGTGCTTATTCTGAAAAAAGCCTGTACCTCTCACTTCCTGCCCTCCCGCTCTACATGCACTTTCCTGCACAGATAAGGACCAACCCACTTTTGTGAAGTTCCTATTCAGAAACTAACCAAGGTAAGGCTAGAGTTTCAGGCCCAAGCGTCTTCTGGTGACTGTTCCCAGCTCTGTCAACTTTTTCCCTGGGGCTTTGCTTTATTTTGCAAAGTACTTTTCTTCATTCTGGGAAAATATTGCTTTCCTAAGAGCACACAAGCCCCCACTCCATCACAGACCTGTCCTTATGTGAACCAATTCTTAACTTTAACATTAACAACAAAGGAGAGTCAGATTAAAAAAAGAAAGAAAAAAAAATTTACAGTATGCCTTCAGAAATATATTTCAAGGGAAGACAACAAAATGTCTCCTAGTATACCTTCCAAAATTTATTTATGAAAAACATGGTCCTTAAACATAGTTCTGAGTGTATTTTTAACATACTTAGTTCATACCTAGTTTATTGAGCACTTCTTAGGCTTACTTAGTTCATGGAACCCTCCCAAGTTCAGAAGAAAAAAGGAATTTTTTTGAGCCTTTCCCTGTTATTTTTGTTTTCACTACTTTACTAAAGGAAAATGCACACACAATTTTAATTAAAGCTAATTCCTAAACCTTACATTTAACTTTTGTGAAGGAAGTAGAGATAACTCAAAGAAATATGATATAATTTGTCCCTCCCAAGACATTATAATCTTTCATGGAACTTAAAAGACATTACCATACATTACTACAGTGAAAAGAAATGTGTGATAAATAAAAGGCAGAGACATCAAATGGCATAAAAATTGATAGAAAAGGGCAGCACCTTTTCTCAAAGGAGCTCAAAGGAGTAGGGTGCCGGCCCCCATATGCCGGAGCTGGTGGGTTCAAACCCAGCCCCGGCCAAAAACTGAAAAAGAAAAAAAAAATTGATAGAAAAGAGAGATCATACCCCCTAAGGTGATGGTGGCAGACTTCCTTGAGAATTTGGGAAATGAGTTGAGCTTGAAAGAAGGGTTAGAATTTTGATAGTTGGAAACAGATGAATGGATGGCCTACAAGTGACAAGAGTGGCATAGAAAAGGTCATAGTGAAACCATGGCAATGGCAAATAGGGCTGTTAGGCTGGAGTTGAAAGGCTGTATATGGAATCCAGAAAGGTAGGTGGAGGTGAACTATGGAAGACCTTAAATGCTGGTTAACAAACACAACCCTGACATTGTGAGCACAGGGAATGCTCTGTGGGGGAGTGGGCTTATGAAAAAAAAAAAAAACGTGTTAGGCAAATTAAGTCTATTAGGAAGATACTTGACTGGAAAGGACCAAAATAGGGAAACACTAAAGATGAAGGGTTCAAGCATATAATTAATTAATTGCATTACTTAGAAGGAACATAATGAAGGTCTGCAATGCTCACAGAAGCTATAGAAAGGAACACATAACAAAACGAAAGGCTGTTGAGAGGCAAGACCAGTGTAGATCAGGAGCATTAATTAACAAAGTGGTAAGAGCCTGGTGTGGTAGCTCACACCAGGGTGGATCACCTGAGCTCAGGAGTTTGTGACCAACCTGAGCAAGAGCAAGAGTCCATCTCTACCAAAAATAGAAAAAACCAATCAGGCATGATGGTGAGCACCTATAGATCCAGCTACTCAGGAGGATGAGGTAAGAGAATCACTTGAGCCCAGGAGTTTGAGGTTGCTGTGAGCTAAGACGCCAGGGCACTCTACCCAGGGCAGCAAATGAGACTCTGTCTCAAAAATACTAATACAGATAAAAATAAATAATAAAACATTTTAAAAGAATTTCAATGGATTCCTTCATTGGGGTACTTTGAGGAAGATCAAATAGAGACTGTAAAGTAAGGGTATAAAGCAATAAATTAATTTTTTTTTTTTGAGACAGAGTCTTACTCAGTCACCCTTGGTATAAGACTGTTGTGGCATCATAGCTCACAGCAACCTCAAACTCTTGGGCTCAAGTGATTTCTCTTGCCTCAGCCTCCCAAGTAGCTGGGACTACAGGTGCTTTCCATAATGCATTGCTATTTTTTTAGAGACAAAGTCTTTCTCTGGCTCAGGCTGGTCTTGAACCTTCAAGCTCAGGCAATCCACCCACCTCAGCCTCACAAGTGCTGGGATTACATGCATTAGCCACAGCACCCAGCCTCAATAAATTGATTTTTAAAAGAACAGCCACAAAATGTATACATTGAAATGCATGGCACCCATAACAGAAGTAAGCTTATGTGGCTACATCTACAGTTTAGTGATGCTACTTAGTACAGCACCAAACCTCTGTCTTATTCCTATTCTCATGGGAAAGCTTTCAGTCTTTCACCATTGAGTATAATATTGGCTGTGGAATTCCCACAAATCAAATATTTTTTACTCTCCTCTACTCTTCTTTCTATGTGTATTTCTTTCTATGTTTTATTCAGCTTGGATTTTCCCTAGCTTGACTTCTACCTGTCTTTTTTCAGCTGTTAAAGCCTATGAAAGCCCTCTGGAAGGGGACAGGGAGATAGTTGAAGCTATGACTATTCCTAGAAAGTCATTAGGGAATCAAGTTATTTGTGTGCTTTAAGCAAATTATAATCTATTAATGAGTCTATAATTGTCTAAGCACCACAAACACAACTTCAAGGAATTATAATTAATAAGAGGCAAGGACAAATACATAAAAGAAAAACAGATCAAAGAATATAGAACTATCTACAACTATAGGTATTCACTTAATTGTAATTTTTCAATATTTTAGTAATCTACTTTTGGATTTACCAAATAAATTTTATAACACCTAAAGACATGAACAATACGTTCTGTTATATTTTTCTCTTCTCTTCTCTGCCTCATACCCCCCCCCAAAAACACACACACCTGCACAACAAGTGTACACATCTCCACATAATAATCTCTAAAGTGTGTCCAACTTCTGATATGCCAAAGGAGTTCAGCCTCTAGCACAATCACTTGAGAATCTGGATCATCCTCTTTTGGAAGCATGATGAGAAAAACATTAGATGCACTAGGCATTGAGAACTCACCTATCACATTAATGGCTGTTGAGTGGCTTGTAATGAGTTTAGATGAAAGATTCACAAAGCAGCGATATGACCCATTGTCACTAGGAAGCACTGGTTCAAAATGTAGAATAAAAACTGAAATATTCTTCTTTTCTTCCCAACTTGTGTGCTGAAATCTGTCTCCAAAATCTGAACAGTTTGTCCCTTTGAGCTTGCACCAAGTCACATTAGGCCTGTCATTACAGTATTTCACAGGGCATTCAAGTTGAAAGGACTTTCCCACTGAGACAAAGTGTAAGGATTGTCTCTTAATGTAAAGTTGTACTTCACATGATTCTTCCCCTAAAAAATGGAAACAAAACTAAAATCAAATATGTTCCTCTGGAATGACCATATATATATGTGACTTCAACAATTTCTGCCAACCATTTCTCAAGCATTATTCTATAATTTCCTAGGGAATAGTTTCTATTAATTAATCTTCCTTAACAGAGTTTATGATACATAATAAATATTTGCTTAAAAAATAATCATTTAATCCTTTGTCTTAGTTCATGTTCTCAGACTACCTGAGACTGTAATCTATAAGTGGTAGGAGTACATTTGGCTTATGGTTCTGGAGGCTGAGAAATGCAAGAGCATGGTACTTGTGCCTGGCAAAGGCTTTTGTGCTGCATTATTCCGTGGCTGAAAGCAGAAGGTGAAAGAGCATAAGTAAGAGAGAGCATAGGAACAAAACTTCTTTCTTTTACTAGGAGCCCAGTCCTGTGGTAGCTAACCCACTTTCATCATAAGGGTATTAATACTTTCATGATCTGAATTACCTCTAAAGGTCCCCCCTTAATCACAATGACAATTAAATTTCAACATGAATTTTGGAGGGGACATTCAAACATAGCATTCTACCTTACCCAAAACTCATGTTCTTTTCACATACAAAATACAGTACATTAGTTCTATCCCATTAGCACCTAAAGTTTTAACTCATTCCAGCATCAACTCCAAAGTCCAGAGTTTCATCTAAATCAGATACAGGTGAGACTCAAGGCATGATTTATCCTGAGGCAAATTCCCCCCAACTGTGAGCCTGTGAAATCTAAATAAATATTCTACTTTTAAAGTACAATGGCAGGACAAACATAAGATAGACATTTCTATTCCAAAAGGGAGAAATAGGCAAAAAGAAACGAGTAACGGGCCCAAACTAAGTCCAAAATCCAATAGAGAAAACAACATTAAGTTTGAGGCTGGAGAATAATCTACTTTGACTCCATTTACCACATCTGGGGCACACTGCAATAAGGGTTAGGCACCCATGGCTTCGGGAGGCCCAACCCTTACAGTTTTGCTGGTCTCAGTCCATGCTTCAGCTCTCATGAGTTAGAGACTCAATGGTGCAGCTTTCCCAGGCTAATTCTGCAGGTTGATAGCTCTACAGTTCCGGGGGTGGGGGAGGATGGCAGTCCCACTCCCATGGCTCCACTAAGCTTTGTTCTGGTAGGGACTCTCTGTGGTGGCCCCAATATCACATTTCCGCTCAGCATTGCCTTACCAGGAGCTCTCTGTGATGCTCTGCCCCTGCAACAAGGCTCTTCCTAGGCCCTCAAGCTGTTAGCAACATCCTTTGAAATCTACGTGGAGGTAGCTATTCCCCTATTGCCCTTGCATTTTGCAAGCCTGCAGTGTCAAGGAGTGGGTGTTGCCAAGGCTTACAAAGTATACCTTCCTGTGCGGTGGGTTGAGCTGTACCTGGGCTTGCTTGAGCTATGACTGGGGGTGGTCAAGGAGCACTGTGACAGAATGCAGCATAAACACAGCTTTTGGCAGCCAGCCTGTGCAGGGCACTTCAATTTCCCCTCAAACTTTTCTGCTGTCCTATAGCTCTGAACCTGTGATGGGAGGGGCAACCTCAGACATATTTAAAATGCCTCAGGGATCTTTTTCCCCCATTGTCTTAATGAATAATACTGTACTCTCTTCTATCTATAGTAACCACTTGCTTCAAACATGCCTTTTCATTTTACTATAGCTGGGCTCTGATTTTTCCAAATCTTTCCATTCTGCTTCCCTTTTAATTATCAATTCCAGGTTTAAGTCATTTTTCTCTCTTGCATCTCATGGTATGCAGTTAAATTTAGCCACACAATAGCCTGAAGGCTTTCCTTCTTAGATGTTTCTTCCACTAGACATCCTAGTGTTCATTGCTCTTAAGTCCCAAGAGTCCCCACTCATAAAGTCCCAAGACGTGGATATAATTCTGCCAAGTTCTGTGCAACTGTATAACAAGGCTGGCCTTTGCTCCAGTTTCCAGTACCTTGTTTCTCATTTCCAAGACCTCATCAAAATGACATTTGCTGTCCATATTTCTGCCAACATTCTGCTCACAACCACTTCAGTAGTACATAAGAAGATTCGGACTTTCCCTACAGCTCTCCTTTTATGAGCCCTTACCAAATCACCCTTACACTCCACTCATGGCAATCTAGGCTCTTTCCAGCCTGCTACAAATTCTTCTAGCTTCTGTCCATTTCTTAGGTCTAAAGCCACTCCTACATTTTTAGGTATTTGTTGTAACAACAGCCCTAATTCTCAGTATTCATTTTCTGTCTAGTCTATTTTCTGCTGCTATAACAAAATGCCTCAGACTGAGTAATTTGCAAACAAACAGTAGACAGTTATTTGGCTCACAGATCCGTATGCTGGGAAATCCAAGAACACAGTGTCAGCCTCTGATAAGGGCTTTCAGGGTATATTATTCCTTGACAGAAAGTGGAAGTGAGTGCATGAGGTAGAGAGAAAGTGGGAGCCAAACTTCATTATTTCATCAAAAGCCTGCTCCCACAATAAGGGCATTAATTAATAAGGGGAGAACCCTCATGACTTAATCACCTCTACAGGTCCTATCTCTTAATAGCATCACAATGGCAACTAAATTTCAACATAACTTTTGGAGAGGCCGATCAAATCATAGCATCCTCACAACAAAAATGAGGTGTCAGTATGATCCCTGTTTAACTGGGAAGGAAACTGAGATTGTAAACAACTTGCCACAGTAATATGCTAATAATCAGGAGAATTATGATTTAAACTCATCCATTACTCTATAATTTATTAACTATTATTCTGTATTGCTTCCTGAACAGTAATTGGTAATCACCTTTTCTGTAACCAGTTCTGATATAGGCAATTAAATGAAAGACAGACATTTTGGTAGGCAACCATTTCCCTATAATACTTAGCATTGGGAATTTTCTTTACTTCTTTTCAATGGATTTTAGAAATTTTTGTGTAAGATAAGCAACTCAAGATGATCACCTTAATTTAAGAAAGTATGAATATGAGATAACCTGAATTATTTGTTTTCTCTAAGTGAAATTGTCTCTAACAATTATTTGTTTCATCTACTTCTTTTGGAAGTTCTGTCTACTTGCCCAATATACTGGAAATTTGCCTCCTTTTGTTTGGGGGAAAAGAGTTTTTCCCTGGAAATATGTCTTCCTATTATTTTCTTTGAACCCCCAGGTAATAATTGTCAAGTGTCCATAAAATCTGTAGCACAGAAAACTTTCTAAACATTTCTTATGTCATTGGATAATTTATGTTATTGTTAACTTATCATTAAAGTATTTGCCTTGTAACCTCAGCATCTGACCTTTAACTGAGAACCAAGATACACAAAACAGAAATCTTCTCTAGGCAGATGAAGGAGATATTGCAAGATCCAAACTTTATCTCAATTTATTCATAATTATTATAATTCCATTATCAATCCCTACTAGTCCAGAGGGCATCATTGCATTCTATAATACAGACTAAAGATGATGTTCATAATAACATTAACAATAAAACTTTTAATTATGTTTAATTTCATCTATTTTTTTTTGAAGGAAAGAACTATACAACCTGTTTTGCAAAGAATTTCATCAGAATGGTTACTTCAAAAAATGTTTTGGCTTCAAAGGGACAAACTTTAATTACTTAGAATACATTATACATTTATGGGGAGCTTTTTATTCTCAGGTAATTGCTGGACTAATATTGTTCCTTTTGAGGCTCATCCATAAAAAGAGCATGAGAAACAGCATGTATTTACTATAACACACACAATTCTTTTTGCATCAGTTACATGACATAACTGATGTGCAACAATGTGTATACTAATTGCACAATATTCTACTATGAATTGGACTCCTTAAGAGCTGGTGAAACAAAAGAAAATAAACAAACATTTCCTTATTTAAGTACTTTGTGATGATTTGTGTTTTTTACTTTTCCAGTAATGTTAAGGCTAAACACATGGTCTTAAGAGTTATTTCTCTTCAATTTCTTTTTTCTTCATCCTTTTAGTTACTTCTTAAACTTTTCTGTTTTCAACTTCTCTTTCTCTCAACAATGAAAAAAATCCATCTACTTCATCAGTTGTTTGATTCATCTTCAAGCATTCTTCTGAATAATTTCATAGTGAGCTTAGCTTAGAATGACATAAGCATAACTGAGATCATAGTCAAAACTGTCTCTAGTAGACAAAGACAGCAAAGGGCTTTGCCTGTGATCATACTATGCATAGCTAATTGATGTTGAACAGCAGGGACAACTTCTGGCCCCAAGTTTCACATATCTGTCTACCTGGAATATTGCTTCACTTTATTTCTAAACTTTTGCCAGCATGAATATTCTCATTTAAGCTATTTCCTAACACCTAGTAAACCTTTCAACATAATTCCTTCTCACATCTCATCAACCTGTGTTCAAAATGATTGAAACTTGATTGAGGATTTTGTTTTCCTTGGGCCTGGTGTTGGAAGTGATCAGGGGTTGCTAGGTCTGCTCGCTCTTATAGGCCCAGTAGGATGGTACTGGGAAGTGGCAGCTGTATCTTTAAAGTTGTGTAAATCCTCCCAAGAATACAAACTAAGCAAGGTATGGCACCCAGCCCAGAACAGAAGTGGATCCATGAATTCTCTGGCAGAACACCCTGGTCACAGACACCCACATGATGCGGACCTGAGGCCTCCTGCCAACAGCCAGCACTGGCTTGTCAGCTATGGGTATAAGTCTCCTTGGAAGTGAAAGTGAGAGCTCTGTCAAGCCCTCATCTGATTGCAGCCTCACAGGAGACCTGAACCAAGACTAGGCAGAAAAAGCAGAACCTCCTTATAACTCTGAGATAATTACAGCATCTTACTCTACCAGAATGTCCATAGAAAGACAAGATATGCAATTTGCCACTTCAGATTGCAACTAAGAGCCACTAAGCCTGCACACCAGGCTAAAAGAATGAACAATATTCCACCATTTTTGTTTATGGAATGTATAAACTAGCATGATTCTCCACTGCACTTGGGTGCCCTGCACTCACCCCAAACATACCATGGTTTCACTCCCTTTATGCATACTCATTTTCACATCCATAAAAACCCCTTAACCCTGCTAATTGGGAAGGTGGATTTGAGATAACCTGTGCCTCCCCCTCCCAGTTGATGTGTCCTCTGAAATAAATCCTTTCTTCCTTGGGGAAAAAAAAAAAAGAAAGAAAGAAAAAGAAACTTGATCGAGTTTCCTGGAATCATATTGAGAAAAAGGACCAGCAGAGAACTTTTAGAACCTCTGAATGTCTATTTACTTATAACTGCCTTAAGACCTCAAACAAGTGCACTTTAAGACTTCCTAATTCAGCTTCTCCTAAAAATTCAGAATTCAAACAAAAGCAAGCTGAAAGGTAAATTATGAGGATGAGGTTTTCAAAAAATTGAAGAGAAAGGGTAAGATAATTTTCCAAAAGGAAGTGCCTAACAATATAACACATGAGTGTGGCTAGACTAATGACAAAAATGCAAGGAGGGCCAGAAGCAAAAAGTCCAAAGTGAAATCTTTGTTTTCAGAAGTCTCTTCCTCTCCCTTTTCATTTTCTTAGATGAGTCCATAATAGTTTATGGAGCCAATAACTCTGTGCCAGAATTGTGAAAACCAATAAGATGGTTGCAGACAAAGATCTTTCACCCACAAGGACCTTACCTCTTAATTGGTAAGGCAAGATTAACTAACAGGGCACTTTTCTAGAATAAATTTACTATCTATCACTACTCTTTTTCTTTAAGTTTATCTGAACTGAAAGCAAGTTCAAGGGACCTGTAAGCTACTTGTTAGAGGGCATAGGAATCAATAAGGTAGATGCCTGCCTTTGTGGAGCTTATTTTCTAATGGGAAATAAAGATGCATGACAAATGGGAAAATGAAACAACACTGCAAAGAGGTGCTAACCACTCTGCACGGTATGCAAGGGATTAACCAGCTACAGCCACTGGGGCAAAGCTTCATAGAAAGGTCATATTTGAGCAGAACCTCAGTGAAGGAGTATCCCTTTGATAACCAGAATAGAGGATGGGGCAGGGGAGGTGTTTTAACAATGAGGAAGTGCAAGGGCAAAGGGTGAGAGTCCCAGAATCTCATGGCGGATTTAGGGAACTAATATACTGGATCATGGTTTTCTGAAATAGTGATATGGAGACCACTGGTTGTTTCAGAATAAGTGGAATAAGCTTTGGGTAGTATCAGTTTAAACTTTGCTTATCCAGTGAGAAAATACAGTACCTAATTTGGGAGGAGATACTTATATAGGGCACGGAAATAAAAATGAGAATATTCCTTTAAACATGGGTGTCTCAAATGCTAACAGATTGTATAAACTTGAGATAAACATCCAGTCTTTCCTGCCCTCAATTTCTTCCAAGTAAGATGAAAGGACTAAACTATAAAAATAGGAAAATTCTTACCTACCACGCCCCCATCACACAAATACACACAACTTTGCCTTCTTCAATCTATGCCTACAATCTCTGTATTACAATAGGTTGCCTTCACAGTTAGTCACAAAGCTGCCAACTAATGCTGGTAGCACATTAAATATCCCTTCAAGCTCCAGCATTCTGTCACTATATGCTTGAGAAAAGTGCACAAAGAGCATTAGAGGTAGAGAAAAGACTTAGCTATTTCTTCTAGCCATATCAATGATTGGCAGTGGGCTTTTACAAACATCCATTATGATTCCTAAATATTCTTTCATCAGGATAAGGGTCATTCATGATCACATTGGCTGACATAGGAATTTTTCTTGAATGGAGAAATGAATAGATGGTGAATGTAGGCTTGCAGGCTGACATTAAAAATTATCAAGAGTACTCCTTCTGTGCACAAACAAGGTATTATGATTCTTATCTCTCAGAGACTACAACTGATGTTTGTAGTGTAAGAATGAGCCACTGAGCCAAATGATACAATTCTAATTTTCTATCTGTCAAGCATTCTAACACTTCTTTTCTGCCTGTTCCGAATTATGCATATCCATCTTATGGCACTTGGGAGACACACAAAGCTGCCCCCAAAGGGTTTGTCTTATCAAACGACAGTCATAGTTGCTTTGGGGTGTGACTTATAAGCCAACTATCAGCTATTTTTGTTCCTGATGTTTTTCTCAAACATTCATATCTGATCATGGGGAATTTTCAAAGTTAAAATCATTAATAATTTCTGTAATTATAGGCAGTAAGAGGATGAAAACCACAACAACCCTCAGGTTCTTATAAAATAAAATGTCCCTTTTAAAGTCTTTATAGAGCAGTGCCTGTGGCTTAGTGGGTAGGGCACAGGCCCCATATACCAAGGGTGGCAGGTTTGAACCTGGCTCCAGCCAAACTGCAACAAAAAATAGCCAGGCATTGTAGTGGGTGTCTATAGTCCCAGCTACTTGGGAGGCTAAGACATGAGAATTGCCTAAGCCCAGGAGTTGGAGGTTGCTGTGAGCTGATGCCACAGCACTCTACCAAGGGCAACAAATTGAGACTCTGTCTCCAAAATAAAAAAGTCATTATAGATTTAGAAAGCTTTTCATTTAAAAAAATTCTTATGAAAACTACTAGTTAGTTATTACTAGGCATATTCCATTGCCAAGTGGTACTTAGTATATTTAGGTCCAGAGCACATAATCTCTAAAAATCTATTTCTCAGGTGCATTGGTTCCCACCTGTAATCCTAGCACTCTGGAAAGACAAGGTGGGTGGATTGCTTGAGCTCAGGAGTTAGAGACTAGCCTGAGCCAGAGCAAGACCCCGTCTCAATAAATAGCTAGGAGTTGGGATGGGCACCTATAGTCCCAGATACTTGGGAGGCTGAGGCAAGAGAATCACTTGAGCCCAGGAGTTTGAGTTTGCTATGAGCTATGATGCCACAGCACTTGACCAAGGTAAACAAAAGTGACACTCAAAAAAAAAAAAAAAAACCAAACCAAATCCATTTCTATATAAGGAAAAATATTTTCAGAAATAATCAAGAACTGAAACAATCAAATGCAATAAAATGGCCCCAAAAGAAATATAGACAGTAAATATTTTCTAGTATCCAACTTCATCTATAAAACCATTCAAGTTAAAAAATATTTGAAAAATACTATAAGAACACAAAAGGTAATAGCTATTTATTAATAATTTTTATATCTCCCTAACAATTGTGAACTTTGATCTTGTACAGTCTGATGTAGTAGTTGTGAAAATAAACTATGTCCAGTAGCTAAAAGTGAGTTGTATTAAAACTGAAATTCAGGCCAGGCAAGTAGCACTCTGCAAGGCCGAGGCAGGTGGATCACTTGAGCTCAGGAGTTCTAGACAGTCTAAGTAAAAGCAAGACCCCCGTCTCCACTAAAAAAAAAAAAAAGGAAGAAAGAAAAAGAAAAACTAGCACGGGATTATGGTGGGCACCTATAGTCCCAGCTACTCAGGAGGCTGTGGCAAAAAAATTGCTAAAGCCCTAGATTTTGAGGTTGCTGTAACCTACAAAGCCATAGCACTCTACTCAGGGCAACAGAGTGAGACTCTGTCTCAAAACAACAAAATGAACAAAACTGAAATTCTGCAAAGATACAATTTAGGCAACTACTAAATTGTAACACTAATGTAAAGTTTTATTTCCTTGATGCATTCTTTCTTTTTCAAACAACACTTTAAAGAGAATACATTTCAATTATAAAGATATGAATCAATAAAACATTTCATGTATGAGTTAAAGTCACCAAACAAAAAAACATTACACTTGGCAGACCCTGTTTCACTGGTCTAAATTTTAAACACAAAAATTCAAAATGGTTGCATAGAATGACAGAGACAGCTCCTGTTCTGCTTTTTTGTAATATAATACCAATCTCTGGTATTATACTTATTATTACTTATTTAAAACTTGATTGTTGAAAGGCAGGAATATGTAGTGCTTTAGAGACTGAGCACACTAGGCTTGGAGCAGACTCCAGTGATTCTGAATATTATGAACTTACTCTCAAAAGGAATGTAAGTAGCTAAATTCTTAGGCAGATTCTATCACTGGGAAGTCTCTGACTTCCCATATAACAATGCAAGTTATATCAAAGGACAAGTACTACAAACATGCTAATTTGAAGGGCACATACATATTGCTAAAACTCAGTAGTAACCATAGTAATTATTTATAATTTAGACCAATTTTTTTTTTTTTTTTTTTTTTTTTTTGCAGATTTTGGCTGGGGCTGGGTTTGAACCCACCACCTCCAGCATATGGAGCCAGCACCCTACCCCTTTGACTCACAGGTGCTGCCCCAACCAAAAATATTTTTAGGGGAACTTTTTCCATTATGCCTCTACTATTAAGTTTTGTCTTAACTTCTGGAAAACTTTTTCAAGTTTTTCAATAAACTTTGAATTATATATATATATAGATAGAGATAGAGATATATTTAGGGGGATAATATTTTACCACTGCCATTTTTCAGAATTGCTAGCACAATTCTTGTGATAGAGATTTTTTTTTTTTTTTTTTTTTTGAGACAGAGTCTCAAGCTGTTGCCCTGGTTAGAGTGCTTGTGGCATAGTAGCTCACAGCAACCTCAAACCTCCAACTCAGGCTCAAGTGATCTTCTTGCTTCAGTTTTTCTATTTTTAGTAGAAACAATGTCTCGCTTTTGCTCAGGCTGGTCTCTTACCTCCTGAGCTCAAGCAATCCATCCGCCTTAGCCTCCCAGAGTGCTAGGATTACAGGTGTGAGCCTCTACGCTCGGCCTAGCTATTAGATTTTTATTTGCTTATCTCAGACATGATATAACCACTCAGAGCTTTCAGATCCCCAAAAGGGAGGGAGTCCTTCTGGCCAAATTAATCAGGAAAGGCTCCATGGGGGGGAATTTATTCCTACCTCCAGCCTTACCTTTAGGAAAATGTGGTCCTCTTCCCATTATCACAGTATAATAACATCATCTGCCCAGTCACCTTAGTCAGAACCACCAAGGTGGGAGCCACCTTGGTCTCTGTCCTTTTCAATGTCCCATTCAAGTTAACTTCATTGGGCACCTGAAATATCTTCCAAATTTGTTTCCATGACACTGGCTTAATGTGGGTCTCATTCTATTCCATGTGAATTATTATTGTCACAGCCTACTAATTGGTCTCTTACTCTTCAGACTTGGCTTCACTTCCCTGTTATCACCTCAATCCATTCTCAAATCACTGTCACAGTTTGTATTTTTGTTATTTATTTATTTGTTTGAGACAGAGTCCCGCTCTATCACCCTGGGAAAAGTACCATGGCTTTGTAGCTCATAGCAACCTCAAACTCTTGGTCTCAAGGTATCCTCTTGCCTCAGCCTTCCAAGTAGCTGGGACTATAGGTCCCTGCCATGATGCCCAGCTAGTTTTTCTCTTTTTTGTAGAGACAAGGTCTTGCTCTCGCTCAGGCTGATCTAGAACTCCTGAGTTCAAGCAAAACATGTGCCACGCTCTCCTAGCATACTAGGATTACAGGTACGAGACACCTCGCCTGGCCACAGTTTGTATTCTTAAGATGAAAATTTAATTGTAAGATTATTTCAATCTAGAAAACCTGCAGAGATTCCTGAATGACGTGTCCAGACTTCATTAAGTGGCATTTAGCCCCTACTTCCTGAAGCAACCTGCCTCTACCCACACATTCCAACACCCAAAGACAGCTTGACATTCCCCCACCCCTACTCCCTATCAAATGCCCCATTCTCTTGTGTGTGTGATATGCATCATTCTTTTCTAACTATGTATGTGTTTGTCTGTCTGTCTTTTATGTGGTCTGCCACCTTCTTGACGACATGGTACCTATCTCTGCATAGATGGCCATAGAAAAGTGTAAAGATGAGATGGCATGATGTGTCCTGAGACTGAATGGAAAGAGGTGTGTGAAGTAAAGAATCCCTAGTCGACAGTTTTGACTAACTGTTTCTGTGCAATACAGACTGCGGAGCAAAAACAGCTAAGCCTTACGGAGGAGGGTAAAAGGCATTGAAGTGAAGAGCATATGTGACCCAACAGACCCTATAGTGGTTAAGTTGTAACCACTAGAGAAAACCTAGACCTTACAGCCTGTGGGGCAGAAAGGCATGATTTAGGTCCATTCAGGGATGACTTAAGAAATATTTAACAAGTGATGTTTTGTGGCCACTAATGAGGAAGAAATGCCAGCCACAAACAACTGCACTCTCAAAATGAACGTAAGTAGCTAAATTCTTAGGCAGATTCCACCACTAGGAAGTAAGTCTCTGCGTTAACTTGTGTATACAATGCAAGTTATATCAGAAATATCTTCTCTGTGGATATTATTTGATACTGATCTTTAGTATCCATATCTTCCACCTGAGCAAATGCAGTGACATGTATAAATACCATCAGGAGCTGCAGAAGGTAGGGAATTTGTGAATTCTATTGGCTATTTTTTTAAATATGAAACTTTTGTAAAACACCATTAGTTCTTATTTTTAAAGATCATATGTCTTGATTGTAACTATTATTGTGAGGAAACGCTCAACTGAGTTTCACTATTTCTCCTTAAGAACTTATAAATTTATGGAAAATTCAAAATAGTTATCTTCGTTGAAAGTTACATTCATGAATGACATAATAAATGCAGCTTGCCTTCATTTGAACTAGGGCAGTGTTAGAATTGAACATAAAAATGAAACAGTGTGTTTCTGTGCTACTAAAGCAATTACTAGAGGTTTAATATGCCATTAATTTTCTGTGACCCCAACCGGGATGATGACTTCTATCAGAAGATACTATGATAGATAAATAACAAACAAAAGCTTCAGACACATGCTGGGAAGCTGCCGAAGGAGAAGTCTTTACACTCAGGGGGGAAAAAGGCTTCCAGAGGATTTTAATGGTATGTCCCGCCTTACTTTAGAGGGTTGGAATGGTAGAGAGGAGGGGAGAACAGGGAAGGGAAATAATTTCCCTTGCAAATTAGGATTTAGGGATCCCATGAGGCAGCGGGTTGAGCATAGTCAAGCAAATCCACACACAGTAATAGCAGCCATGTAACCACATTTTAAAGATCTTGGGAGAACATCAACCAGAATACCTTGGAAAATCACGTGCACAGCATCAGAAAGCCCAATAGCATGCTTCCCGTTATAAGCTAGCTGACACATACTCACAAAATCACAAATGATGACATGAGATTAACGTGGGGAGTTCCGCATCATACAGAAATCACTAATTGGCTGCTCTATGCAGTGTCTATTAAACTTACTACTTTCATTCTGTGGTAAATAAATCCATTCCATAAATCAGATAATGCCTGGAGACATTTAAATAAAAATGATGCACATACATGTGTTAATATGAGAACTTCTATCGTAAAAGGTGACCGTTGTTAGTTTAAGGAAAATCCTGTGACTTGTGCTCAGTATAATGAAACCTGACTGAGCCTCAGTTTCTGCTGTGAAATGAAAGTACACTCATGTACATCTACCTGACAAACAGCACTTAATTTAATACAAATCATAGAGAAAGAGTGTGTAAAAGTATAAAAGTTTTAAGTTTTTTTCCTTCTCTGTGGATATTATTTGATACTGATCTTTAGATGAGCAGAGCCATTTTCACCCTCTCTAAACACAAAGACACAGATACGCACACACACACGCAAAGTTCCCTTAGCAAAAATGGAACAGGAAAGAACTAATTTCACACTAAGAATGCACAGGGTATAAATCTGTATTTACTTCCCTTATTTAAAAAACAAAGACCCTGAAGCAAGAGAATTGAGAGAACTTTCACAATTATTTTTTATTATTATTTTCTCTTAAACTCCCCTTCTTAGAAAACTGTATCTTCTTATATTTGTACGTGAAACCTTTCTTCAAGTTGCTTTCATATGGTATTAACTTAGCACATTTTGAAGCAAATTCTCCTGGGATTAGAATTTCCCATAGTTAAGGTAATATGACTATTTGGTGGGAAAATTTGAAGATCGATCTCTTCATTCTAATTATACCAATCAATTAAAAACTTTCATCCACATATCCTTTCATCTAGTTGGAGATAATTATTATATTCTTTTATCTAAAATCAGTCATACCAGTACTTACCATTACTTTTTCTAGCAGTTAGAAAAAGCATGTAGAAAATGCTAGAAATTGTACAAAATGTCTGTACCATTTCCTCTTCTTGAGATATTTAAGAACAGGACAAGTAGATATCTTTAGAGGTCATCAGATCAAATAGCAGATGGATAGATAGTTATGTCACAATTGGTAGAATACCTCCAAAATCACTGCCACATATTCATTGGCACATGCCCACAAGCATGCCACATTGTCAATGTGCTGTAGACTCATCCTAGATCCATCCAAGCAAGAGAAAAATAGGCATATGAATGATTTCTTTCTTGAGTTCTCATTATGTGTCAGGCACTTTTAGGTACCATACATGTATGGTTTCTGTTAGTCTTCACAATGGTTTTATCATGTCATTACTATTATGGTCTTTATTTTTTAAGTTGAGGTATAAATGAAGATAAACCACTTGCCCAAGGTGGTGTGAAGAAAAGTCAAGACCAAGACTTTAACCCAAGCTTGGCTAATTCCAATGCACAAGCTCTTATATGGCAGGATTGTTGTGAAAGGGAATGAGAACATACAGGAAAAGTTCTCAGCACTACGTTTGGCTCATCACAACAAGATTAAATGGCAGATATTATTATTATTATATTTTCAGATAGAATGAATTTAGGAAAGCAGTACAGAAGTTGAGTCTCATTGCTCAAAGCCCCAAATCCTGTGAGTGGCAGAGCCAATATGGAAACTCAGAAGGTCTTGGGGAGCTAAGGTCCCCAAGTGGCTCTGTCTGGAAAATTACTCTGAACTGCCATCATAGGAATCATCAGTGATGCCCAGCAATCGTTATTTACATAAGGCAAACAAATATAACAGAGATAGAAAAGCTAGCATATCTCATGCAAAGATGCCCTTCTTTTACATGAGACAAGAGATCCTTCAGAATACACTGACCAGTAAAGCTGACCTGGTCACCATTAGGAAGTAAAAAAATTTTGAATAATTTTTCAAGTTTTTACTCAGGACTTTCTCATGACAAGTCTATCCAGCAACACTGTAGTTTTAACCTGTTGATCACTGACTTTGCCTCCCCAGGCCAGAGGATTCACATGTACCCTACTCCACAGAGTCCTATCCATTCTCTGTGACAAGGATGATTTTCTGGTGGATGGTTAGTTGGCCAATGTGTAATTATCCCTCTTGAGTAGCAAAAGGCTTTGGCCATCTTAATGAGTCCTAAAGGACAATAATTCATGTTGACAATCTAGAGACTAGCTCTCGTCCAGGGAGATTTTGATTGCCTAACAGGTAGGCCTTGCCTTTCAGAGAGGCTTCATTATGCCCCTTGGTCACAGGGTCTTCAGGGAGGAAAGAAAAGCAGCAAAAGCACAGAGCATACACTAAAAGTTGTTCACAGTAGCTTCAGCAAGAGCCTTTGGCATTTTATTAGAAACCAACATGAGTATTTCTAAATACTGCCTTGAGAGGAAGGGTGGTTATTCATGATGCTCAGGGTGTGGGTTATGTGTCATAACTGGAAAGGGAAAGTTCACCTTCGTGTTCTTCCCAGATATTTCCTTCCATCTCCAATACATCCTATTACAAAGATCCATTGGTGTTTTCAAAACCCTTGAAAATACTTAGCAGAGCAACAAGAAGCAGGAATACAAGAGCAGGGCATTTTGTCATATGGACACGTATGGACAGAAATTGCCAATGTCTTCTGATATTAATTCTTCTTTTCCCTCTATTTTTTTTCTCTTTTTGAGAAACACAAAATGCAGGCAAGCATACTTTTGTTATAGAGAAAGGCCTTAAACAGGAAGTTTGAAGAGCACATAACACTTTTTCCAATCTATTATAGATGCAGGCTTGCTCCTATGAAGAAGCACACGGATCTTGCATAACTTTGAAGTAGGGGAAAAAATCTTCAAAGATTATCTTTAAATACTCTGACAATATGCTCCTGTAAAGAATTCAGCAATAAGAAAATCATAGGAAATTCCTAAGATACAAAAATTATAATTAATGTGGTTTTAAGAAATGAAACTCTCAGCCCTATCTGAGAGATCAGATTTTACCAACAATTCCTCAGCTCAACTCATATACATAATTTAATGCAATTAATGCTACAATACATTATATCAACTGCTGTGTAAGATATCTGGCCAGTACTTTGTACAAGTCTTTCCATTTCATTTCTCCAAAAATTCAATGAAGTATATTTTGGGCTAAATATATCATAGAATATGTTTACTCGCTTATTTTATTTCAACAAGAACTCATCCCTTTTAAATAATAATATTAAAACTTACTTTTCATTTAATTGCTTTTTGTGGGGGTTTCTTAATGAAAATAATATTTGCAAAAATACCATTAACAATCATTGAGCTTGTACTATGTACACTTAGTATGGTAAGCACTTTACCCATATTACTGCATTTATAGTCTTCACAATAGACCCATAATTTAGGTACAGTTATTATCGCTATTTTACAAATGAGGAAACTAAATAAGAGGATAAAAAACTTAATCAGGGCCACACAGTAAATGGCAGAGGCAGTCGGTGAACCCAATTCTAACACTCAAGTCCAAGTTTTGCAAGCACTATGTTACAGCACTTTGGAGGAGGAATAGAAGTCACGCACTACGTGCAGCGTGGTGTAACACTGAAAATATTTTGTCTTTATGTCACAGAGTAGTTTACAGATTCTTCAAATTAGGATGAATTATGTTTAATAATATTTGACTCTAGTTGTAACTGTGTGACATAGGCATCTCACAGAAGGTGAAAAGTTCACTCAACCATCTTTGCACCTAGTTCACTTAACACAATCAAGTACTTAAAAACATAAAAATGTTTGGTTGACTAAGCAGATTTTTACTCTGTCCCTTAGCACGCGGCGTCCTGCCATGGTAAAAACAATTTCCCAACCTCACAGTTTTAGAATTGAAGATGGACCTTCCATAGGACCTCAGTAATCATATTTTCTAACATACAACTTCAGCGCACAAACTGATCAGTGTGTGCTTGTAAGGGTTGATAAAACAGAATATATGAAGCTAGAACTAACCGAGAAATCAGAAACTTCTGCTAGCCATTCATAAGCCTTTCTCCTTTATAATATGTGGGTCCCCGTGTAAACACAAAGGAGCAAGTGACTTCCCAATAAAGAAGGAACTGCCTTTGGTGGCCTAAATAAAGTCTTTGCAGAAGTGGTCAAATATCAGCTAGACAGAACTCCACCTGTTTTTGATGTTCAATTGACAGTCAAGTAGGGGCCATTCCCTTTTAACAAAATAGAAGCAGCGACAGAATGCCTTGCTCTTATATTTCTCAGCATTTTCTCATTCAGTATTCTCAAGGCACATACTCTACAGAGCAAGTATAGAGATTTTATTTAGAGACCACATTATTCAAGAGTAACCATGGAGACAAGTGTAACCCCAGTTACAAACACCTGTCCTACCCAACTGAGCACTGCAACATTCTGCTAGATTCAGTTTAGAAAGAATAAGCTGTTTATTCACCATCAGTGTGGTAGCCAGAGCATTCTTTCCGGTAGTAGTTATAAATTTGTACTTAACTATTTATAACATCTACTCACTTCTCTTTTCTTACCTTCAGTACATGTTTTAAAGAAAATTGGCCAAGCAATGGATGCAGTGACCACTATTTAGATAGGTGAATACCGTGTTCTAATACGGTTTATGTCCTATAATGTCTTCAGTGAACAAATCTAACTGCTTGGTTTCATCTGCCATTACCCACTTGGCATATATGTCACACCATACTAATACTAAGGTCAGCAAAGGAAAAACACATCGTGTCCAAGACTCTCTGAGAAATACAACCAGAAAAAATCTAAGTCGGTGCCTTACCGTGAATGCTCCAGATGTCTAGATGAGGGCTTAGGAAGAGGGCCCAAAACAATTTCCCAATTCTAAGCATGACTGGCAGTGTCTTCATCTCTTGTGTAGATCAGGGATGGAAAAACTGCTCAAGTAGGAGGCTGCCCTTCTTTCTCTGAGTTCTCCAGAGTTGAATCAAGTTACCTACCCGAGAGGCATCTCTGAAATAATAAAAAGAAAATAGAGAGGAGGTGGGAGAGGACAGTAGGAAGAGCCCAAATGATTTTGTGAAACACAGTGAGCAGAAAGATGATGTGGTACTCTGTTATGTGGTTTTTGCTTCTTGGCAAATCAGACGCTCACTTTCAAATACTCTGATCTGCAAAGCAGTTCAGTCCCTAACTTCTCCTTCCGCTCTACCACCCATTTGCCTGCCCCACCTTGAGGTTTTTCTCCATTCTACATTGAGTGAAATGAACAATTAAACTTTCAAAGATATCTATATATTGTTGTAGTCTTTAGGTTGAGATTGTAATCAAATCAAGGTCAGGAAATTCATAATAAAAGTACCTATGGTAAGTACACATTTTTCCCCTTTCCATAGCTTGTGATTATGAAACTTCTTTTATGTAAAAGATTTTAGATTTTTTTTTTCCTCCCTGAACATCATGTCTCTGTAAGATGAGAAGGCTTATTGTCATTAAACCGAGTGAAGACTTATCTGAGGTTATGGAGAAAATGAGTGGCAGGATGTGCTTCCTTAACAGAAGAGGGAAGAACCACATTTTAAAATCTGCAGATACCTATCAATGGAACAAGATCATCTCGTTGCTGGTGCTGGCTATATGTTTTCTGCAAATAATAAAGTTCTGAACTAAAGGAGATCTTGAATATCAATGAAAGGAAACTTCCATTTATGACATTTTTCATGCCATTGTTGTCTGGATATTGTAGAATAGAAACAACAAGGAAGAAATAGGAAAGTTCAAGATCACATAGGTCAGGGTTGTGTGGAATTGTTTTCTCCAAGGCCTCTTTAGGTGGAGATTTTAATCAAACCAAGGTCAGGAAATTCATAATAAAAGTACCTATGGTAGGTACACACATCCCCCATTTTTGTAACTTATGATTATGAAACTTAGTTTAGCTTAGTTTATAATCACAGGAGTGAATTGAATTTACCCACCTTTGAGATGCCAAATGTGAGATCAAGGTTTGTGGTATTTGTGGTCATTAATAGAAGTTGATTTTGTAATCATTTCCCTCAGAGGTTAATGACTTTCTTACAAGACCAATAGTGTTAAGTAAATAAAGTTTTAAAAAAATATATTCATTGATTCAAATAAATAATGTGCTACAGTTAGAGATAAGATGAATAAGAAACTGGTACTAATTTTAAAGAACTTGTAACTTCCTCACATCAGCTTTTAGTGTTAGGATTTAAATATTCATCTTTTCAACCACACGTAGTATGATATAGAGCAACTATAAATATTTCCTTACCAAAAAAATTCATGCTAACTTCAGAAACTTTGGGAAAAGTCTTATATAACATCTAATAGATTTTAAAACAGATAATATATTTTGTTACTTTTATCAGCATGCCTGGCTTTTTATCCCTCCACAGCTGGAGTCCTGAGACCCTCACTGCAGATAAAACCTTGCCTCAGAACCTGACTCCTCTCTTCAGTCTAGGAAAGAGGAATTGAAAGAAGCCAGACTCAGATGTTTGTTAGCTGAGTAACAAGTCGATCTTTCAGTTTGTACCTCATATAGTAATTAAGCTCTCTTGATCCCTAGTCTATCATAGCCATGTACTATTTGATCAGAAAATTATAATTTTCATTTAAATGCACAAATATAAAATGTTTACTACATTTTAAAAAGTCGTTGCATTTTTTATGGGAAACAATTTTAAAAACATAAACCTATCACCAATTTTATGTTGAAAGACAAAAAAAGCAACACAAAATTTGGTATCTTCAAACTTTCTTTGCAAACATCTCAGCTAATACTTGGTGTTTTTTTTTGTTTTTTTGTTTTTTTTTTTCAGTTTTTGGCCAGGGCTGAGTTTGAACCTGCCACCTCCGGCATATGGGGCTAGCACCCTACTCCTTGAGCCACAGGCGCCACCCTCAGATACTACTTGGAGGGAAAGTTTCTTAGTTCATTTACAGACTGAATTATTTTCATGGATTGTGAAGCAGCTACATTTCATGCAATATTTTCCTGCATGTGACTACACAAAACAAGATGCAGGGTCCTGGAAAGATCTTACTACTAATGTCAGACAACATCAATCCCAGAGAGATGAATCTTGGTTCTGATATTTTTAACTTCAAAAAAAAAAAAACAGAAAAAATTCCATAGCTTCTAACAGAAATTTAAAACTTTTAACATTCTTCTACGTGATAGCTTCTTTTTATTAATGTTATTATTAGTACTGGTATCTATACATGACTGTACTATAGAATCGGCATGGAAACTTTTTATAAAATGACTGAAATAGCTGAGTCCTGTTCTGATTGAATCAGAATTTCTCAGAGTGGAGGCCAGTATCCCTATTTTTTCTTTTTTCAGTTTTTTTGGCTGGGGCTGGGTTTGAACTCACCACCTCTGGCATATAGGGCCAGCGCCCTACTCATTTGAGCCACAGGCACCTCCCTAGTATCCCTATTTTTAAAAATCTCCATAGGTGATTTTGATACAATTGGTTGAATAGATATTTGAAAACCAGTTGTAAGACAGCAAAGGGTAATAACTTTTGAGTCATAAAAGATATGGTATCAAATCTTTGTCACTTACTAGTTATAAAACCTTTAACAGGATTTTAACTTTCAAGAATTTAGTCATAAATCTTTAGAGTCTGTGGTAGACAAAGAGATGCCCCTCTCAGATCCCCTTCATTTGTGTATTTGCTATTACAGCAAATACAATGGGGAATACAGTAGGCAGACTGCCTCCGGGTGACAATTCCTTCAAGGTCAGCTCAGCTGAAAACCCACTTTGATCAAGGTCATGCAGGTTGACCAAGGTCATGACAGCCTACCTCTAATGATAGAGCAAGAAAATTCTGGCCATTGGACAACCATTTGGCAATTCTGGCCACTTGGAATGCTGATGGGCAACACTTGATTCAGAACTCTCAGTTGAGTCAGCCACAGATATGTCAGGTCTGTGCCAGTTTAATTGCTTCTGCTGCTCCCTTCCTTTCACAGGTGTGGATTCTAATCTATCTCAGTGCTTCCAGAGAACCAAGCCTGCTCCATATCTCAGTTTCTTCTTCTGTAAAACACAGACAGTAATAACACCTATCTGTTAAGTTGGTTAACTGAGGCAATATATGCAAAGTGATCAGTAAGTTGCATCTATATTTATTTTCAAAACAGTGAAATAAAGTGGGGTTTTATTTAAGGAAGATGAATAACAAGTTGAAAACATCTGTTTGCTAATCAGAATCATTACTGCATAGAGATGGAGACTTTAAAGCAAATGTCATAATAAAACTCTAATTAACAGAGGAAGAAGACATATTAAAGATGGTTGAAGCTTGGCGCCTGTGGCTCAAGTGGCTAAAAGGTGCCAGCCATGTACACCTAAGGTGGCAAGTTTGAATCCAGCCCGGGCCTGCCAAACAACAATGATGGCTGCAACCAAAAAATAGCTGGGCGTTGTGGCAGGCACCTGTGGTCCCAGCTACTTGGGAGGCGGAGGCAGGAGACCCGCTTGAGTCCAGGAGTTGGAGGTTGCTGTGAGCTGTGATGCCACAGCACTCTACCCAGGGGGACAGCTTGAGGCTCCTGTCTCAAAAATAAATAAATAAATAAATAAAATAAAGATGCTTGAATTATAAAGACCAATCAGCCCTATAAAGCCTAAGACAGCAACAAGTTTTTGCATAGCTTTCTTAGGTACACTCTTGCTTCACATTGCTGAGTGTAAGCCAAGGGGTGGGGAAGGATATCAATATGACTCATTTTCAGTTTTTAGGGAACAAATGCACATATATACAACTTCTGTTCAGAAAATTGGATAAGGGAAACATAGGTAGCCACTGGTCAACAGCCAAGGAGCCCTGCTGCAGTAGTGGCTGATATTTCTTAAATGGCCCATGTAATAGCCCCAGCCTCTTCCCTAAGGTCTTTCTAGTTTTTGAAAATAAAGTGCACTGGAAAGCAGATTCTGAGGCAGAGATTAACATGCAGGAAGTTTATTAAGGAGTCTACCAAGGACCATTGAGTTTGGAGCCAGAGAAGAGAACAGGATTGAACAAAGGGCAAAAGGAGAAATCAGAGGTGATGCTGTCTCAGCAAAGGCCTCAGAAAGGCAGACGGTCTTGAAGCTGGGTTAACCATTTAGGGTAGTCTTGAATTTGGCCAAGGAGTTCAGGACTTTTGGTACCTGCACTGGCCAATATAGGCTGTGTCCAGGAAAGGTGGTGCACAGTTGGGTAAGGGAGCTCTCCTCAGCAGTGGGAAATTCTCAGACAAGACTGACAGATGAGGGATCTCAGCCAGGAATACTCCCAACATGTGAGGGAAATAAATTCTTCAGTCCTAAAGAGGAACTGGATGGTGCATCATAGCCTCCACTATACTAGTCTTCTTTCTTTTATGATCACAGCTAAGGTAGGCATTAGGGAAGACAGCTTTTGGGGAGGCACACATTCATTATATCATACTGCTTTCTGTTTGTGCAACTTGAGGCCCAAGTACAGTTTGGCTGTTTAACAGTCATAGCCTTCTATAAGCTAGTTAAGGGTTCTCAAAAATCTGGTAAGATTTGTGTCTATTACCTTCGGTTATGTTTCATGCACAAATAATCACAGTCAAAGAGTTTGTATAAGTTGGGTGTGGTGGCTTACACCCGTAATCCTAGCACTTTGGGAGGCTGAGGCAGATGGATTGCCTGAGCTCCGGAGTTTGAGATCCTCCTGAACAAGAGCAAGACTCTGTCTCTACTGAAAACATAAAAACTAGCCAGGCACTGGGGCAGGTGGCTAAAGCATGAGGATCACTTAAGCACAAATTGTTTGAGGTTGTTGGGAGCTATAGTGGTGCCATGACACTCAACCCCAGGGCAACAGAGTGACACTCTGTCTGAAAAGAAAAACAAAAAATAAAATAAAATAAAGAGCTTGTACAGTCATGGATTATTCAACCAAAATAAACTTATTTACTAGCCACTATTCTCTGCCCATCTTCCGGGTCCCATTTTAATGACAGCTATCCTGAGTCTATTTGAAATAGAATTGGGTGGGAGAGTAATTCTTAATTTCATCTTTATCAGTCAGTTAGCTACCATGGTCAGACAAAGAAATCCCATCTCACCTTTTTGAAAAAAACTTGGTGTCAGAAATGTATCTCCTTCAAAGGCTACAGGATTACAGTTAAGGTTAAGAAGCAGCAGTTTTATAAAAAATATAAACTTTATTTTTCTAACAGTTTTAGGGTCCATGGCATAATTGAGTGGAAAGTATAGAAAGCTCTCATACAGTCCATTCTTTGAAACATGTACCACCTCTTCTACCATCAACACTGGCACCAGAGTGATTTATTTGTTACAACTGATGAACTCACATTGACATAACATCATATTTTACATGAGGGTTCACTCTTGGTATCATATACATGCTATGCGTTTTGGTGAACATATAATGATATTTATCCTCTGTTATAACATCATAAAGAATTGTTTCAGTGCCCTAAAAATCCTCTATGCTCTGCCTATTTATCCCTGTTCTAATCCCTGGTAACCACTGGTACCTGGGTATTGTTCACTGATATCATCTCTGTAGTTTCACTTTTCCCAAAATGTCATATAGTTGGAATCATATGAAGCCTTTGCAGATTGGTCTCTTTTGCTGAGTAGCATGCATTTAAATATTCTTTCTGTCTTTTCATAGTTTGACAGCTCATATCTTTTTAGCACTGAATAATGTCTGCCTTCTGGATATACCATAGTTTATCCACTCAACTATTGAAGGAAATCTTGCTTGCTTCTTGGCAATAATAAATATGCACCTATAAACATTGGTGTGCAAGTTTGGGGGAGACATAAGTTTTCAAATTATTTGGGTAAATACTACAATTGATTTTTTTTAAACTCTACAAGATTCCAAATTACTAAAGGCTCAGTCTACTTAGATTATAGGCTATGGACATGTAGCAAGTGCTATCCCTTGTACATCCAGTTTGAATTAATTTGTATCTTGTGGGACTTTGCTGAAAGCACCAAAAATCAGTCTGTACACAATAACATTTTGAATCTGTTCTATTATTTTGGCTAATATCACAGGGTTAGACAGCAAGGTTTTACCATGGAAAGACCACCGGACATCATATAACTAGGTACATCTGCTTTCTGATCTGAAAACTCTAAGTTCTTACCATCTTTCTCCCACTTCCTTCATTAAATTAAAGCCAAAATTTAGATTGTGATCTTCTCTGTACACAATCCCGGTAAAAAGGACTATATTTCAGATCCAAGAATCATCTCAGCTAGTTTAATCAAAAAAAGTTCCTTTAAAATTTCTTAAAGTGCCAGCTTAGATGCCAACATGAGTAGTAATACAGCAAGAGAAATGTCCCAACCATCCAATAGGGATGCATTAGCAAAAATCATGTTGGTGCCACTATGTTCAATATGTGTGAAGCCAGAGACTAAAGCTCTAGGAAAAGCAAAACAAGACAAACAAAACAAAAACCTTCCATGGCAGTGCTATCAGAAAAGTTACATGTCTCATGATATCCATTTCCATGTTCCAAGTTTCACCCTAGGTTTGCCTTCAGAAGTTGTCACATGCAGAATTCTACTTGTAAGGGAGTCTGGAGAATGTTATCCTTAACTTCCCTGCCTCCAGAGTTACAGAAGATTTAAGGATAAAAAGGAGTTGGATGGCTCGGCGCCTATAGCTCAACCGGCTAAGGCGCCAGCCACGTACACCTAAGGTGGCGGTTCGAATCCCCAGCCCGGACCCGCCAAACAACAATGACGGCTGCAACCAAAAAATAGCCGGGCGTTGTGGCGGGCGCCT
>NW_003852517.1:2106239-2129285 GCF_000181295.1 Otolemur garnettii
GCTTGAGCCCAGGAGTTGGAGGTTGCTGTGAGCTGTGATGCCATGGCACTCTGCCCAGGGGGAAAGCTTGAGGCTCTAAAAAAAAAAAAAAAAAAAAAAAAGGAGTTGGAGCTATACAGAGGAATGGCTTTCAAACAGGAGTAATTTTGACCCTCAGGGACATATGGTAATGTCCAGAGACATTTTTGCTATCACAACTGGGATAGGGGTCATTACAGCATATGGGGGCTAGGAATGCTTCTCAACATCCTACAATGCACAGGAGAGACCTCAAAACAAAGAATTATCCAACCCAAATGTCAATGATAAAAGGGTAAGAAATTCTATTCATTTTGAGCCAGTCAATTGTATTTATCTCAAGCTCCCTCATCAGATTGGGAGTCCCTGGTGGCAGTGGGGGCCCTAAAATTCATTTCCAGAGATTCATGAAGCAGATATCTGGACTCCACTGAGTCTTACTTTAAGTACTAAAGCAGCAAACACAAAAAAACAGAAATAAAAGCTTTATAACAAAGATAGAGACTATGTTCTCTGACCATCTGACTTTCAGGCTACCACTCACTTCCTCCTTGCCCTTGTATCACTTCACCTTGGGACTGAGAAAGATTTATAGTAAATATAAAACTCTCTTCTCTTTCAGTCCAAACTTGAAGAGATTGAGCAAATTCCTATATCAGTCTCTCACCAAACTCATCTCAAATTCTATTTTAGACTGCATTCTACCAGAAGCAAACTCCAATTCAAGGACCTAAGTGCAAGTAGTTTATTTGGAAGTGCTCATAAAAGGGAAAGAAGCTACTAATTGATTAGTTTTCTAGCCATGGATAAGACAATTAATCCCTATCTCCAAGACTCTGAGAGACAATTTTGAACACATGCTTCAGCCATCCCAGCCAAGGGCTGAGGAAGGTGGTCCATTTATATATTTTATTAGTTTCCTAGTGCTCCTATAACAAACTACCACAAATGTGGTGGTTTAAAATAACACAAATTTATAACCTTACAATTCTAGAGGTGGGAAGTCCAAAATGGGCTAGAAACAAGGTGACAGCAGAGCCGAGTCTGGAGGCTGTATGGAGGCTTTCTTTTTCAGTTTCTAGTGGTCATCTTCATTCCTTTGCTGGTTTCTATTTCTTCAAATCCAACAGCAGGGCATCTTCAAACTTCTCGCTGACTGTGACTTCTTTCTTCTACTTTTAAGGACCCATGGGGTAAGACTGAGCCCATCAGGATAGTGGAAAACAGTTTTCTATCTCAAGTTTATCACTAAATCACAACTGCAAAATATCTTTTGCCATATGAGGTGACTTATTTAGATTTTGGGGATTAGGCATCTTTAGGTGGGCCATTATTCTGTCTACTGCGTAGATGTACTCTTATTAGTCATTAGTTGAAGACGGATTCCAAGGGGAGCACCAGCCTGATTCTCAGGTAAACAAAACAGGCTCTTGTATCCAGGGAAAGCTCTTAGGCAAAGAAATGTGTTACCAGCAATTGGAAATTGGGAAATGTGCAGCCAAGTGGCGAGGGTAAGGAATATAGGTGGAAATCATACACTATCTTCTGCAAAAGACACAGACAACTTTTTAAAAAACCCTTTGTTTTGTTTTAAAAGAGGGAGGAAGAAAGGGAGAGAGAATAAAAATCACAGAACCTATGCAAAGATAACATTTATATACAAGAAAAGGTTTGTATAAATGTATACGAGCAAGCCACTATATTTATGAATTCTATTTAAAAAAAGAGAAATACAACTCTAAAGAAACAAAGAACTTTCTCCCTTCAAAAGATTTATTGAAAGAAACAGAATATATTATAGAGAACTTTTGTGTTCTTAATATGATTCAAGAGTTCATTGTTCCTTTTGGGAAGACAGTGGTGGCAGCAACATAGTTTTTTAATCTTTCTAAATCCTCACATCCAACTAAACAGGTCAACTATGCAGCACTTAAATATTTACAAAATGATTGTGAGAATTAAACAAATTGTACATTTAAAAAGCTTAGAACAGTGTTTGGTGCATAGGTAGGCTATAAATAAATGGTAGATGTCTGTTATCATAAACACTACTTTATAACTGTCAAGAGATCAAGAACCATTTAAATTTTTAAATAACATTTGAAAAAAGATTTTTTAATTGGGTAACTGAACAACAGAACACAAAATATAAGCAGATGAGGAAGTTACCAGCAGGCATAAAAATTCAGGTAGTTATATGTGCATCACCCTCTGTGCAAAAGGAAGTGGAGGGATGCAATGGGGCATTTAAAAGACCTGAGACAAAAGAACTCCCAAAATAGCTAAGAGGAACTCACTGAGGCACAAAGTGGGTCAAATGGAAACAGCAGCTGAACCTGGGTGAGGTGTGCTGCACTATTAGCAAATAATCACAGGAGCCTGCTATGAAGTCCCTGTGAATCTTCAAAACTGAGTCTGCAGGACTCTACACTGTGTAGAAATTTCTAGGAGGGGCATCAAAGCAGAATAGGACAGACATGACAAAGACCAGGGTTTTAAAAGTAGTAAAGGGGAAAACCGTTCAAAATGTAAACCACAATATTTTTTAGCTCTATAATGTTTAACTCTATTTATTTGTCAATTATACCTTAATAAAGCTGGCAAGGAGGAAGAAACTACTGGGAGTGCAAAAAAAAAAAAACAGAAAACATACTTTAAGAGATGTTATCTATGTATTACTTTTCAAAGTTGGATGGAATTATGGTACCAATGTGTAGCATGATATTTGATCAAAGATGGCATTAATCAAGTGAATGCTAGCATCACCATGTGAAAAGCATGAATAGGATAAGCTTTGCTCTTAAATGTGTATACATTTTTGTGGGACTGTCTTTATACATGTAGTTTGAATAGAATTATAATAAAAATACAACATATACAAATTTGTGGATATAGCTAAACCAAGTGCTTAGAGAGAAATTTATAACTTTAGATGCTTTTTTTTTTTTTATAAAGGAAGAAAGGTCAAAAATAATAAGCTAAGTTTAGAGCTCAAAAAACTAGCAAAAGAAGAACAATGTAAACCCAGAGTTACAGAAGGAAGAAATAAAGGTAAGAGCAGATACATGTACATGAACAAAATAAGAAAACAACAAGAAAATTATCAAGGGCAAAAGTTCATTTTTTGAAAAGATTAACATAATTGATAAAATGGTAGCTATAAAAAAATAAATTACCAATATAAGAAGTGAAAAGAACCCCATAGATCCCATATGTATTAAAAGGATAAGAAATATAATGAGTAACATTACACAAATTTGACATCTTACGTGAATGAGAAAATCCTTTGAAAAAAATATAACTAACCAACAGAAACACAAGGAGGAAACAGAAAATTTGAATAAGAAAACATCTGGCCCAGGTAGTTGCTACGAGTGGATTCTATCATGAATTTAAGGAAGAAAAAGACCAATTTTATACAAATCCTATCAGAATGTAACAGGGAAAGACAAATTTTCCAACTTGTTTTACAAGGTCAACATATCCAGAATATCAAAACTTGACAAAAATATTGCAAAATCATGAGAGAAAGAGAAGGAAGGGAGCAAGAGAGGAAAATTATATACCAAAACACCTAATGAACACAGAAGTGATCCTTTAATAAAATGTTAGCAAATCAAATCCAGTAATAACAAAATACATAATAAATAATAATAAATAGGGTGTATACCAAAAATGTAAGATTGGTTTCACATTCAAAAATTAATCAATGTAATTTATAAAATATTAGCAAAACAAAGTGGAAAAGTATATGTTAATTTCAATAGGGCAAAAAAAAAATAGGACAAAATTCAATGCTTATTCATAGTAAAAACTCTCACTAAATTATCCATAGGAGAGACCTTTCTTAATCTGAGTTAGATTGTTGTCAAGAACTGGAAAAGTTCTGAGATTTTATTCTACTTATTTGTTAACCTAATTGTTAACAAATTATTCTATTGCAGGTTCATAGATGCTGGCAGGAGACAAGACTCTTGGATCAGCTCTAAAGAACAGCTTATTAGCTTATTTCTCAGAGAAATAGCAGTAGCAATAGCAGAAATAGCAATAGCAAGATATCATCATTTTTTATGTCTGTTTCCCAAGCCCCAGTTTGCAAAGGGCAACATGACAAGGGCCAGTTGATGCCTGTATACAGAGTTGTTTGCAGTACTAAAGTGAAACCTTGAGCTTAAGGAACCAAAATATCTCTGTAATGAACAACAACCAAACATGCCTGACTTTTGTCCCAGAAGGAGACATTATCTTTATGGCACTGGATAGTAAATAAACCTCTCCTTTGATCTTCCTGGGAGACACAGTATCTTTTAAGGCTCTTCACTATAAAATATCCTGAAAAGATAGTCCAGAACAAAGGTATGGTTATGACATCTGCACACAAGATGTATAGCAACATAAGAGCACATAGAGAATTGTCTCCCAAGGAGGATCTACATGTATCCTCTAGCTGACATTAAATTGTTTCCCAATTTAATTACTTAAATTAATATATATCCCTCCCAACAGGGATCCACATATATCCTCTAGATAATATTAAATACTTTTGGCATAAGATCAGAAGAAAATGAAATATAGTTATATCATTTCAATTCAACATTATCTGGAGGTCCTAGTCATTGTAATAAGCCAAGAAAGATAAATAAAAGATAACATTTAAAAAGAAAAAGCAAAACTTTCATATCATTTTTGTTGTGAGGATGCAGATGATATAATTGTTTGCATGGAAAATTATAATGACTCTACAGAATAATTACTATGAATGAGTGAATTTAGCAAGGTTATGTAAAAAGGTGGTGGCTGTTCACTAAATATTTGTATATCCCCAAATTTGTATGTTGAGAATCTAACCACAGTGTGTGATGGTGGAGGAAGGTGGAGTGTTTGGAAGGTAATTTAGGTCAGGAAGGTGGACCCCTCACAAATGGGATCAGTGTTCTTACAGGAAAAAACATGGGAGAGATTATTTCTTTCTCAGCCATGTGAAGATATAATGAAAAGATAGCCATGTGCAAACCGGGAGGAGTGTCCTAACATCCTAACGGACACTAGATTTGTAGGGGTCATGATGTTGAACTTCCCAACCTCCAGAACCATGAAGAGAAAATGTTTGTTGTTTAAGCCACCCAGTCTATGGCATCTTGTTACAGTGGCCTGAACTAAGACAATGCTTAATATTAAAAACATTTTTTTTACATACTAGTAGCAAACAATGAAATAGAATTCCATTTATAATTTGTTAAAAATGAAACATTTAGTAATTAATTTCAGATGTTCAAAATATCGACATTGGAAACTAAAAAATGCTTTCAAGATAAACTAAAGACCTAAATAAATGAAGAGACATTATTAATGCCTATTGCAGCCCCCTTTTGCACCCTGAAGTGGCTGCCCAGTAAGAAGGAGGACAACATGGTAAAAAAGACTTCATACACTCATTTATTAGCAATGCAATAACCCATAAGCCTCGGAGAGGTGAGGAACTTCACAAGCACAGAGGATCACAGGGACGTGCCCCCTCCAACCTAAAAGTTTGCAGGGTTTTTATTGTATTCTTAACAATGTTAACATTTCAAATAATACTTATATCAAGATAAGTTTGAGGTAGGCCAGTGGCTTATGTCTGTAATCCTAGCACTCTATGAGGCCCAGGTGGGTAGATTGCTTGAGCCCATAAAGTTCGAAACCAGCCTGAGCAAGACCAAGACCCATCTCTAAAACATAGTCAGACATAGTGGTTGGTTCCTATAGTCCAAGCTCAGGAGGCTGAGGCAAGAGGATTGCTTGTGCTCAGGAGTTAGAGTATATGTTGTTTTCTGTTTTGTTAAAGATTAGTCGCTGTACATGGATGGTATTAAATTTGTGTTCTCTGTTCTGTTCCATTGGTTTTGTGCCAATACCATGTTGTTTTGATTACTATAGTCTTGGTGTTTGAAGTCTGGTAATGTGATGCCTCCAGATTTGTCATTTTTGCTTAAGATTGCTTTGGTCACTTGGGCTCTTTTTTGATTCTAAACATAGTGCAGGATTATTTTTTCTAGTTTTGTAAAATATGACATTAGTATTTTGATAGGGATTACACTGAATCTATAAATCACTTTGAGTAATATGCATATTTTAATAATGTTGATTTTACCCATCCATGAGCATGATATATTTTTCCATTTGTCTGTGTCATCTGCAGTTTCTTTCCACATTGTTTCATTATTCGTTTTATAGAGTTCTTTCACCTCCTTAGTATTTTATTTTCTTTGTGGCTATTGTAAATAATATTGAGTTTTTGATTTGACTCTCAGCTTGACTAATATTGGTGTATAGAAATGCTACTGAAGGTGGTGCCTGTGGCCCAAAGGAGTAGGGCACCAGCCCTATATGCCAAAGGTGGCAGGTTCAAACCCAGTCCTGACCAAAAACTGCAAAAAAAAAAAAAAAAAAGAAAGAAAGAAAGAAAAAGAAATGCTACTGAATTGTGCACATTGATTTTGTATCCTGAGACTTTGTTGTACTTGTCACTTCCAGGAGTCTCTTGCTGGAGACTTTGGAGTTTTTAGATATAAGATCATATCATCAGCAAAAAGTGATAATTTGACCTCCTTTTCTCAATTTGTATATTTCCTTCTTTTGCTTGATTACTCTGGATAGGACTTCTAGAATTATGTCAAATAGCAGAGGTGATAGTGGGCACTCTTGTCTTGTTCCAGTTCTTAATGGGAATGTTTTCAACTTTTCCCCCATTCAGTATGATGTTGGCTGTGAATTTGTTATATATGGCTTTTATGATTTTGAGATATGTTCTTTTTGTGCCTACTTTGATAGCTTTTATCATGAAAGGGTGTTGAATTTTGGAAAATGCCTTTTCTGTATCTATTGAGATGATCACATGATCTTTGTTTTTCTTTTGTTCATATTGGGAATCACATTTATTGATTTCTGTATCTTGACAACATAAGATCATTATATCACTAAAATGAAGCCCACTTGGTAATGGTAGATTATTTTTTTGATGTGCTGTTGAACTTTGTTTTCTAGCATTTTATTGAGGAATTTTACATTTATTTATAAAGGATATTGGTCTATAGGGTTTTATTTGTTGTTGTGTCCTTTTCTGACTTTGGTATCAAGGTGATATTGGCTTCATAGAATGTCTTGGGATGGGTTCTCTCCTTCTCAATGTTATGAAATAATTTCTGTAGTTAATCCTGAACAACACAAGGGTTAGAGGCACACATCTCCATCCCCATGTAGTCACAAATCCACATATAATTTTGACTCCCTAAAAGCTCAACTACTGTTACTGGAGCCATATGAATAATATATGTAATCAATTAACACATACAGTAGAACTTTCATAGTTGACCACCTCCCTACATTGAGCACTTCCTTAAGTTGACTTAATTTTCATAGACCAGAAATGCACCACATGTACTCAGTAGAAGACTGACTTCTATATATTGACCACCTCTGTAAGTTGTATCTTGACCATGTGGATTGTGACACAATATTAATTTGCTGTCTACAACTTGACAGTTTGAGTCCGCTCTATACCAAGGGGTAGTAGGTGTGAGTTTTGTACCTTACTTGTCTTATTTTTTCTTTAGTATACTTTTTTGTTTTATGTTTTATTATTACCACATGTTGGATCAGGCCTAATGTCCTACTGTTTATCATGTGCTGTGGAAGGTTTTTTTTTAATGGACTGGTCTGAATTGTAGGTACAGATGAATTACTGAAAATTTTTACAATGAATTGAGATGTGAGGCCCAAACAAAAGAATTCAAAGAGCTGACATTGAAGAAAAAGATTGATCTTTACATTTTCTAGAAAGCAGCAGTCAAAGATGGCAGAACATTTTGGTATTAGCAAGACCACAGTTGGCAACATCCAGAAATGTAAACATGAGTACTTAGAGAGAGATGGTAAGGAAAGTGGAGACCCACAGTGGAAAAGGAAGAAAACTTCCCACAGTAAAGTCAAATGAAGCCACATTAAATTTCTTCAAACAAATGAGGATAGTCAAAGCTTGAATTTCTGGGACAATAATTCAAGAAGTTGCTAAAAAATTCATAAAGAAATTCAGGATAGCAGATTTCTAAGCATCAACCGGTTGGCTCAAGAAATTTCAAATGCAATATGAGATAGCACAGAAAGTCTTATGTGGTGATCCAATAAAGTTCCAGTAGAAGTTGTAGAATAGTTCATCAGAAACTTCCCAGACTTCATCAGAAGTTTCAAAGATGATGATATCTTTAAAACTGGAGAGTGAGGCCTCTTTTTCAAGGTGATATCTGACAGAAGCCTTATCATGAAAGGTGACATATAAAAGAATAAAAAACTTTCCAAAGAATGTTTCACAGTTCTGTGTTGCACTAATTCAACCAGAGAGAAGCTTTAGCCCTTGCTAAATAGTAAACTGGCAAACCCATGCACTTTCAAGAACCTGAAGCCTGAAGACCTTCCCATCGCTTAGAGATAATGTGCCTGGATGGCTGGAGCCCTGTTTGACAAGTGGGTAAGGGGTATTAACCAAGAAATGAAGAAGAAGAACTGGTCTTCTCTACTGACAGTAGGCAACTGTCCTGGCCACCTGCAAGTGAATCATCTCACAAACATGACTCTGAACTTTCAACCTCCAAACATGACCTAAAAAATCCAACCTCTTGACCAAGGCATCATCAGAACATTTAAAATGCATTACTTAACCCAGCTTCTGTAGTGGGTCATTATTAAAACACAAACCTGTGGTCCACCTGTGGAAGCAACTTCATTCACTGCTTCAAGTCTGGATGCTGCCCTCTGGATCAGTTCTGCTTAGAATAAATTTAAGCCAGAAATGATACAGAAGTATTTAAAGGAAGTTGAGTATGTCACTACCAAAAGCACAATGTTTTGGCCCTAGCCCCATCAGACAGTCAATCTCCCATGGCAAAATTCAAAGCAGTAGATTTTAAAGGTTTTGTTGCAGTAGATGATGCGTTGGGAAACTATAATGTTTTTGACCCAGAAGCAATTTCTAAGCAATTTTGACTAAAGTACAGAGTAATGTAAAAGTGTAAGCAGCTGTTTAAAGTAGAAATAGCAAGTGAGGATGACACAGAAATTGCAGAGACTCCAAAAGAAGAGGATGTCAGGCATCTGATAATGTAGTTGATGTCATTTGCTGGGAAAATGTCCAGGGATGGTGAGTGGTACGGCCAGCACTGGGAGTGCTTTCTCCACTTATGTTTGTAATAATCAGAGACCAAGAATGATTCTTGTTTTAGAAAGAATAACTAAACAATGAGAAAACAGTAAATGTATTGATTTTTGTATGATACCATATATATGATTTTACTGTGCTTCGATGAAGTATGATTTTGTATATTCTGTAATAAAAGCTGCTTAAGAAAGTAAAGTACAGTAGGCCTAGTTCCTTATGTTTACCTCCTCTGTACATTGACCAGTTTGCTACAGTCCCTTAGGCAGTCAACTTACAGAGGTTCTGAAAGTTGTTATAAGAGGTTCTATTAGTGTGTTACATATATTATATACTTTTATTATAATTATAAAGTAATCTATAGAATATTTTATTGAGGAAATAATAAGAAATAGAAATCACATTTACATTATTGTACTGTACTTAGCAATACTGTAAGTTTATTGTTGTCTGAAATGATGGACAACTGCAGCTTCAGACCTCAATTTATGATAACGTATTAAGTACAGTTCAGCTTTTTCTTGTAATGTCATGATTTTTCTCTGCTTCTTGGGAACAATTCCAGTATTACCAGTGTCACTTTGTATGCGCTTCATGGTGTTACTTAAGGTTGACATACAGTATTACACTAAATATCATAAAATACATGAAAACCATGAGAAAGTACTTTTTACTGTGATATGCAAAATACTTAAAAGACAAACTGTTCACATGAGATGATTAGCATCACAGCTTACTATAATAGCAATGGGGTGGCTGTGAAATTATTACAGAAATATAGTAGAAACCATGGTTAAATTTATGCAGTTGATTTAATGTTGCGTAAGTTTGATGTGGTTACTTTAATGCTGATTCAGTGCTTTATATTTGTTTATACTTCTTTCAATTATGTACTATATATGGCCTGTGTATGCATACATTTGGATTAATTTTAACTTTTTCTATTTTATAATAATTTTTGTGTATTTTATTATAGTAAATAGTAAAACAGACTAGTATCTATATATATATATATAATACATTTATGACATGCCTCTTTCTTAATTTGTTTGATATTTCTAAGCTATGTTGTTCATCTGTGAGTTTTTTCAAATAGCCACAAACCTCCAAAAATATTTTCAATATATAGCGAGTGTCAAAAAAAGTATATGCATATTAAGAAAGAAAAAACTATTAAAATTGTAATACTCAATATATATGGATAAGAAGAGATGAATACAAGTCATCTTGAGCACCTCTTGTAATTGTAGAAGTCAAAGTCACTTGAGTATTACAAATTTAATACATTTTTTTCTTTCTTAAAAAGTATATACATTTTTTGACACCCTCTGTATTGAAAAAAAAACTGCATGTAAGTAGACTCATGCAGCTTACCTCTGTGTTGTTTAAGGATTAGCTGAATTTTGGGTAAACTGTACAGAAGCCTGAAAATTTGTATAAAATACATTCTAAAAGATGAACTAATGATGAATAGGGGCATGGATAAAAGGATAGCTATATTTTTAAATTGATTTTTTTTTTTTAATTTTGGCCAGGGCTGGGCTTGAACCCACCATCCCCAGTATATGGAGCTGGTGCCCTACTCCTTAAGCCACAGGCACTGCCCACAGGATAGCTATATTTTTAGTATAGTAAAATGTCAATTATAGAATCAAGATGGCAAGTGTGTGAATGTTCACTAAAAAATTATTTCAAACTTTGTTTTATATTGTAAACAAAATGTGGGGAGAAAAGACTCACTTATAATAACATAAATAAATTTAAAGTTAAGATTTTCTCTTTGCAAAAGGAATATCAATATTAACATCTAGTATGCTGCCAGTGAAGGAAAAAAAAGAGCTTGTTACCTTTTCACCTTTTATTTTTGCAATGGGTGTATAAGTTAGTACAACCTATTTGAAAGAAAGCACAGAAGTATTGTACATATTGAAAATGAGTACATTTTGCATTGTACAAATGGAAAATAAGTGTTTGACTTTGTATTCCTACTTCCAAGAATGTAGTCCAAGGGAATTGTCATATAGTGTGCAAAGATGTATGAAAATAAATATTTGCAGCAGTTTTGGTTATAAAAGAAAAATATAAGCAAATCAAATGACTAGTTAGGTAATTCATGGAACATTCATACAATTTAATATTAAGCAAGTATTGTTAATTAGGATATGTACCGATGTATCTTAATGAAGAAAGATGATCCCAACATATTGTTTAATAGGCAAAAATTATAGAACATACATGGTACAATTCCATTTTTGTAAATGTATAGAAACTTCTATTCACTTATATATATCATAAACAGTTTTATGCATGTATTTAGACATAGAATAATTATTGGGAGATCAAAATGACAAAAGTCTTAGCTCTAAGAGATGAGAATGAAACTTCCTTGTTTGTAATTTTTATAGCGAACAGATAATCCTTTACAAATGCACTAGTTATTATCCAAGATTGGGTATGGAAGAGGCAGGGCAGAAGAAAGAGATATAGATTCATAATAAAATCCAGCTGTTTTATATATTTATATAGGTTAATCTCCAAAATTTTTTATGTGGTTGTTAATGGGCTGAATTGTGTCACCTATCAAAGTTTGCATGTTGAAGTCCTAATAACCAGGACCTAAAAATGTGATTGCATTTAGAGATAGTCATTAAAGAGGTAATTGTGTTAAAATGAAGTCATTAGGGTAGGCCTTAATCCAGTATGATTTATGTCATTGTAAGGAGAGGAAATCTGGACATAGGTATTGACAAAGATTCTCCTTCAATCAAACTTTATTCAGGCTCCCAAACCTTCTCCTAGGCCCATCTGTCCCCTTTTTTGGTAAAATCTAGCTTTAGCCAAAACCCTATGTAGTCAGTTAAGCAAGACCCCCCTTCCCCCAATAGTTGATTACCCTTGGTATTTGATTAAGTTCATCCTCTACTATTTCCCAAGTCATATTTGATCACCTTGACCTATCTTCAGCAAGAACCCTGTAAGGTTGATTCAACCAGAACCCTCCTTATCTCTGCTCTTTCCTTTTAGTAATTTTCTACCTGCTGATCCCCAACGTTCTCCATAGGTGACATAAATTCTCACCTTCCTGTGATGTATTTGGTGTTAATCCCAGACTCTTTTCTCCATTGCAAAATCCTATTGCAATGATTGCTATACCTATTGCAATGGCCTTAAATAAAGTCTTCTTTACCATGCTTCAATAAGTGGCATTGAATATTTTTATTCTTTAATAATATGCAAAAAAGGAGAACACTATGGGAACATGCAAAAGACTATCTACAAGCCGAGGGAAAAAGCCTTCAGAAGAAACCAAAATAGCTATCACCTTGAAATTAGACTTATAGCTTCTAGAACTGTGAGAGAATGAATTTTTATTGTTGTAGTCATCCAGTCTATGGTACTTTGTTATGGCAGCCCTAGCAGATTAATCATGATAAAAACAAGGAGATCAATATATGCAACAGTGGCTTTCAAACTTTTTATTACAACTCACAATATAAAATTCATTTTACCTGTCGACCCAGTATATGCATACAAACATATCTGAAACAAAGGTTTTAAAACAAATTTTTGTCTTACCAAAGACAAAATCAATATTGATATTTTTACTTGTTTTATTATATTCCATTATTTCATTTTAAAAGTCAGTGACAATAACTGATTTTGCAAACCGATGAATTGGCAAGATACTGAAAAATACTCGATAAGAAATTCTATTATTTGTTAAAAAAAAAAAATTCCCAGCAAACTAGGAACATAGAACGATAGAGCTGGAAGGAGCATTTTTTCCCCCAAAATAAAATTTCATAGAAACATCAATGTGCCAAACAGATAAATGATAATTTGCTTCAGTAGCCAGTGGTGGTTTGAGAACTGAAGCCCTTACACTCCATCCCTGGCATCCACAATGCAGCTCAGCAGCACCAGGGAACAGGACTTAAACCAGAATATGTAGTATACTCCTCTCACTTCAGAAAATGACCCTGAGGTGAGGTGAACTGGATGTGAAGGACAATAAAACTGTTACGAGATTGAGATCATAAATAATTATAAGAGCAAAGTTTGTGTAAATCTGCACACACTATTATTCAGTAAGTGAAGGAGAATCTCAAACATAAAGGAACTTCATCAATTTCTGTGTCCTCTACACATTAAAAAAAAAATCAGAAGAAAATGCGAGAAGTAATGTTTGGCAATTTCATGTCTCCTGTAGCCTTATGTACTACTTAAATCTGTGCTGTTCCATTGCCCTCTGCTGACTGCACATAGTATTTGTGGTCTTAAAACCAGAAGTCCTAGAGATGGTAGTAGTCACTGCAGTAGTAAACATTGTCATCATTATACCATCAGCAACCTTGTCAAGGTCAAGCACTGTGCCACACGCTCTATGTGCCTTAGCTCATTTAATTAATCCTCCTAACAACTCCATGGCTAGAAAATACTATCTTTGCTTTGTAGGTGAAAAACTTGGAGATTCAGAGGTAAGTAAACCAGGATCACTCAACTGAAGTAAAAGATTTGAGGATTAAATACTGGTTCTAGAGCTCAGCTCTTATATAAACTTTGAATCTGTCAGCTGTACTGGTGATAAAATCGGAATGATATTACCATTTTGGACATGTTGATTCACTGATTACTAACAATGGAATCATAAAAATGATCTTTATTCTAAAAATCCAAAAATGAATATCTTCCTTTAATTTTTCCCTCTGAAGAAGGCCCAAAATTTATCAAAGAGAAAAAGTTTACTCCTCATCTGAGAGCCCAAGAAAATGTTTCTCAGAGTTTTTCAGTGTGTCTCAGGAATCTCAAGCATTAGAATCAAATGAGATGCTGATTCAAATCCCAGGCACCACAATATATTTTGGAGATAGAGAGAACAAGACTTGTTGCTGAGAAATAAAATATGTGTCACTGGTGTGAGGTGAATAGAGAGAGAAATCAGTGCTGACTTTTAGAATTTTTGGCTCAGCAACTTGGTGGCCAGCAGTGACATTAACTGAGATGGGAAGGATTGGTAGAGGAGCATGGGTTTTTATTGTCAGTTCAGTCATGAGATGGGAAGGATTGGTAGAGGAGCATGGGTTTTTATTGTCAGTTCAGTCATGGTAGTTGCTTTTTTTGGTAGTGGACATAAAGTCAGGCATTCTGGTTTAGATATGTTATGTTTGTAATGCTAAACAGCTACCCAAATAAAAATGGAAAATAGAGGAAGCTATTAAAAGAACCATGTGACTTACTTTTTTGATTCAGCTGTATGTTTAACGTCTATTTGTGTAGTTTCATGTGCTAATTACAGCATAGTACCTCATAACTCTACTAGTAATAAATGACCAGATTACTCTCAAGTCCTGCAACCCCAAACAACACAGCAATGACCACCCTGTTATACACTTTCTTAAAATCCTTTGCACCCATTTCTTTGCAGTGTTAAGATATACTTAATTTGACTAGATACTGTCAGATTTCTCTTCAAAGTGGTTGTGCCAGTCTACACTCATATCAGCAGTGCAAAAAGTTTCCCCTATCTTCACACCTCTTTGAATGCTAACCATCATGCAATCTATTTTTTGCCAAAGTGGTATCTCATTTTAATTCATGTATCTCTGATAAGTTTGAGTATCTTTACATACTTGATGATTTTTTCTTCAGTAAATTTCTTATTCATATTTCATCTTTCTTTTCTTTTTTTTATACATAATTGCACATGTTTATGGGAGGAGAGGGATATTTCAATACATGTATGCAATGGGTACTGATGAAATCAGGGCAGTTAGTATCTCTATCACCTAAAACATTTATCATTTGTGTTGTGAACATTCAAATCCTCCCTTATAGTTTTTAAACAATAAATGATTCTTAACACATTCACCCTACGGTGCTTTATAACAATAGAACTTATTCTATTTAGGTATAATTTTGTATTCATTAACCAAGCTCTCCCTATTCTTCCCACCCCTCAGCCTTCCCAGCCTCCAATAACCACAACCATACTCTCCACTTCTATGAATTCAGTTTTTTTGAAGTGAAGATGTATGTTTTATCCATACCAACATATTACATAGCATCTTGTCATAAGTTAATGAATCTTGTCATGACAGAGTGTAGTGGTTCCATATGAAAGATAATGCAGATCATATTTCAGTTTTTTCATTGAGAAAAAGATGAATTTCAATAGAACTAATGATCAGCTCTGAGCTTGTTTGATAAATATAAGTTCATTTTATTTTAGCTTCCATATATGAGAGAGAACATATAATATTTATCTTTTTGTACCTGTTTAACTATGGCTTCCAGGCTCAACCATGTTGCCATGAATGACCACATTTCTTTCTTTTTACTTCTTATTTATTTATTTATTTATTTTGAATTTCAGGTTATTGTGAAGGTATAAACATTATTTATTTATTTATTTATTTTGAATTTCAGGTTATTGTGAAGGTATAAACAACCAGGTCACAATTTTAGAATTTGTTATGTAGAGTTCCTCTTGTAGTTGTTTCCCATATCCAAGGGTGTGCCATACACCGCTATCTTCTACCCTTTAAGTGGGAGCACAGCAATCCTTGTCCCTTCTTCTTCCTCCCCTCAACTTGAATAGAATCGAGTTTTTCTCCTATGTGGGTGTGTGTTAGATCCTCTACTGGCTTCATGATAAAATTGAGTATATTAGATGCTTACTTTTCCATTCTTATGATACTTTACTAAGAAGAATGTGTTTCAGCTCCATCCAGGTCAATACAAAAGATGTGAAGTCACCATCTTTTCTTATGGCTGAATAGTAGTCCATGGTATACATATACCACAGCTTGTTAATCTGTTCTGGAATTGATGGGCATTTACATTGTTTCCACATCTTGGCAATTGTAGATTGAGCTGCGATAACAATCTAGTGCAAATGCTTTTATGATAAAATGATTTTCTTTTCTTCTGGGTAGATGCTTAGTACTGGGATTGCAGGGTCAAATGGGAGGTCTAATTTGAGTTCTTTGAGGACTCTCCATACTTCTTTCCAAAGAGACCATATTAGGTTGTAGTCTCACCAAGAGTGTAAAGTGTCCCTGTCTCTCCACATATGTGTTTCAGCATCTGCAAATTTGGGACTTTGTGATGTGGGCAATTCTCACTGGGGTTAAATAATATCTCAAGGTAGTTTTTATTTGCATATCTCTGATGATTAGAGACAATGGAAAAAACTAAAACTAGAGGGAATTCTGGGAAATGGCTGACCACTAGCAACCCCCAACAGAGGCTCCTGACCAGAGGGAGAAAAACTGGATGGAATCAGACTCTATGAAGCCAAAGGTGGGAGGCTGAACCAAGAAAGAAGTTACAGCAGGCTGTAACTCCAAGGAAGAGCATTCAAGAAAACAAATTACAGGTACAAAACCTATCGTCTAGAGGATAAGAGACCCCTCCCCCAAGTAGAAGGGAACAAAAGATCTCTCATTTTACCTCACTGGAGAGAGCCACTAAACACCAAGTCTCTTTCTCCAGGGAGGTCCCACTTATTAATCTAGACACCACCCCACCAGGCATAAAAATGAACAAATATTTTCCCCTACAAGTCCAAACTCCCATTCCACCCTTCCCCCCTTGCATGGTGGTCTGAAGTTCTGCTCCTTGCAGAGTGTTTGGTCTTTTCCTGAGAGATCTGGGCATAGTGTGGACTATTAACCATCAGAACAAAATTTGAGACTAATGGGGAAGAAGGTGTGGAAAGAAAAGGATTCTCAGCAGGAGGAGGAGGCGGAGTCCCTGGTTATGACTACACCCAGCCAGTGATGGTGTTGACCATTGGTTCTGGCTGTGTCTGCTGGGACAGGGTGCAGAACATCTGGCTTTGCCAGCACCCACAGTGGGAGAATGGTTGCCCCGTGTGGACTTAGTTTGGCAGGCAAGGCTGGTCCCCAGCCGTGTGAGCAGAGGCTTACCTGGTGGAGAACAAGACCTGAGGGCAAGGGCGTGGTCCCCTGACTGCAACAGAACCCTTGAGCAGAGGCTTGTTGGGTGTGAACCAAGACTTGAGGGCAAGGGCATGGTCCCCTGTCTCCAGTGCTGGTGAGCAGAGGGTTACTAGGTGAGGACTGAGACCTGTAGGCAGGGTGTGGTGCCCTGAATCCAACAGTTTGAGAACAGAGGCTAGCCAGGCAGAGGACTGAGACTGGCAGGCAGGAACGTGGCCCCTGGCTTCAACTGGGCCTGTGAGCAGAGAAGCAGACAACAGTGTAGACTGAGTCTGGCGGGTGTGGGTATGGATCCCTGGCTCCAATTGTGCTACTGGAGACCCTTGAATCCATCTCTGTTGAGCAGGGTTTGCACTGCCTGAGACAATTTAATTGGAACTTCTGTCTAGGGTTGTCCACTCAGGGACATTCTGAGGTTGGCCTTCAAAGTTCTGTAATGGAAAATAACTGAAGGGTGGGGGCTGGGGACCACAGCCATTTGTATCTCTTCACAGATGAGATTTAAACCTAATATTGTGGCTTCTTAGGATAGGGTTGAAGTTGGCTGATATCAAAAAAGAGCTAGCTTCTGCTATCACAGCAAGTAGGTGCTCAGAGTTTCCAGCCAAAACTCTGAATGGGGCCTTTATAAGGTTGTAGGAGATAAGCCACAATTACAAAGCCTAGCACTTTAGTAAGGGGTCTCTACTACCTGGTAACCCCAATTCAATCTCAGCCTACCAGTTCTGATAACTAAATTGTGGGAAATAAACATGGTGTGAACCCAACAGAAGAACTCTGACAATGTGAATAACCAGAGTAAATCAACTCCCCCAAGAAATGACAAAGGACATAAAACTGAAGATGCCATGCATAGACAAATGGGAGCAATGTCAGAAATCAAATTCAGAATATGGATGTCAAATAAGATAAAGTATGGAAGTAAAGATAGAAATTGAATTCCAAAGATTATCTCAAGAAATTAATGAATTCAAAGACAAAGTCACCAAAGATATGGACATAAAGAGAAAGGAGATAGCAGAGCTCAAGGAAATGAAATAGTTAGTTCAGAAGCTCCAAAATATAGTAGAATCCCTCAGTAATAGAGTTGACCAGGCAGAAGAAAGGATCTCTGAAATTGAAGACAAAGCTTTTGAACATTCCCAAACGCTCAAAGAGGCACACTAATGGAGAGCAAAAATTGATCATTTCCTGAGAGAGTTGAGGGATCAATCCCAAAGATCAAACATTTGCCTTATAGGAATTGCCAAAGGAGAAGAGGATGGTCCTAAAGGTACAGATGCTCTACTCCAAGAGATCTTGGAGGAGAATTTCCTAAGCATTGCAAGAGATACAAAACTTCAGATAGTAGACAGTTTCAGAACCCCAGCAAGACTCAATCTAAATAAAGTATCTCCTGGACACACTATGATTAACTTTGCCAAAGTTAAGACAAAGGAGAAAATTCTACAAGTAGCCAGACATAAGAAAAGCATCACCTAGGGTGGTGCCTATGGCTCAAAGGAGTAGGGTGCCAGCCCCATGTACTGGAGGTGGCAGGTTCAAACCTGGCCCTGGCCAAAAAAAGAGAAAAGCATCACCTATAAGGGGATAAATATCAGAATGACTGCAGATCTCTCAGCTGAAACATTTCAAGACAGAAAGGGATGGTCATCAGCCTTCAATCTGCTAAAACAAAACAACTTCCAGCCCAGTATCTTGTATCCAGATAAACTGAGTTTCATTTGTGATGGAGAAATCAAATAATTTAATGACATACAAACACTGAAAAAATTTGCCAAAAGTAAACCAGCTCTCCAGGATATTCTCAGATCCATCCTCCGCAACGACCAGTGCAATGCTCTACCTACAAAGTAAACAGTCCCAGAAATTTTTGCACAAAACCCAACTTCCACGGTGGTGAAAGGATTAAAAATGTCCACTGGACATCCAAAAATCATGACAACCCAAACACAACCAGTCTTATCAATTCTCTTAATTAATGTGAATGGTTTAAATTGTTCTCTAAAGAGACACAGGCTGGCTGACTGGATACATAAACTCAGACCAGATATCTGCTGTTTTCAAGAATCACATCTTACCTTAAAGGATAAAAATAGACTCAGGGTGAAGGGATGGACTTGTATAATACAGGCACATGGAAACCAGAAAAAAGCAGGGGTTGCAATTTTAGTAGCAGATACAATTGGCTTTAAACCAACAAAGATAAAGAAAGATAAGGAAGGTCACTACATATTTGTCAAGGGAAATACCCAACATGAAGATAATTTGATAATTAACATTTATGCACTCTACCAGAATACTCTTTAATTCATAAAGCAGACCCTAATGGATATGAACAACTTGATATCTTCCTGCACTATAATAGTTGGAGATTTTAACACCCTTTTGACAGTTTTGAATAGATCCTCTAAGAAGAAATTAAACAAATAACTATTAGACTTAAACCTGAGCCTAGAACAAATGGACATTACAGACCTCTACAGAACATTTCACCCTAATAAAACTGAATATACATTCTTCTCGTCAGCCCACAGATCATCCTCCAAAATAGATCATATCCTAGGACACAAGTCTAACTTAGCAAATTTAAAAGAATAGAAATCATTCCTTGTATCTTCTTGGACCATCATGGAATAAAAGTTGAACAGCAACAGGAATATTCATACTCAAACAAAGTCATGTAAACTAAATAATTTTAGGCTGAATGACAGCTGGGTCAAAGAGGCAAGAAAACTGCCTAAGCCTAGGAGTTGGAGGTTGCTGTGAGCTGTGATGCCACAGCACTCTACCAAGGGTGATAAAGTAAGACTCTGTCTCTAAAAAAAAAAAAAGAAAGAAAAGAAAAGAAAAAAAGAAAGAAAGAAATCACCAAATTTTTGGAACAAAATGATAATGAAGACACAAATTATCAAAAATTGTGGGATATTGCAAAGGCAGTCCTAAGAGGGACATTTATAGCATTGGAAGCTTTCATCAAGAAAACAGAAAGAGAAGAAGTCAGCAACTTAATGGATCATCTCAGGCAACTGGAAAAACAAGAACATTCCAACCCCAAACCCAGCAGAAGAAAAGAAAGAACCAAAATTAGGGCAGAATTGAATGAAATTGAAAACAAAAGAATCATTCAGAAGATCAATGAAACAAAAAGTTGTTTTTTGAAAAGATTAACAAAATTGATAAACCTTTGGCCAACCTAACCAGAAATAGAAAAGTAAAATCTCTAATACTGTCTATCAGAAACAATAAAGGAGAAATCATGACAACTCAAAAATTCAAAAAATCTTCAATAACCACTATAAAAATCTCTATTCCCAGAAATATTAAAATCTGATGGAAATGGACAAATACCTGGGAGCACTCTACCTTCCTAGACTCGGCCTGAATTAGAAATCTTGAATAGACCTATATCAATCACTGGAATACCATCAACAATATGAAATCTCCCCCAAAAGAAAAGTCCAGGACCAGATGGCTTCACATTCAAATTCTATCAAACCTTTCAAGAGGAACTAGTACCTATACTATACAACCTTTTCTAAAGCATAGAAAAAGAAGGAATACATATTCCCTACATAGTCTATGAACCAAATATCACCCTGATCCTCAAACCAGAAAAGGATCCAACAAAGAAAGAAAATTATAGACCCAATATCCTTAATGAATATCAATGCAAAAATATTCAATAAGATCTTAGCAAACAGAATTCAACAATCAAAAAAATTATACACCATAATCAAGTTGGTTTATTCCAGGGTTACAGGGTTGGTTCAATAAAATAAAAAACAAAGACCATATGATTATCTCAGTTGACACAGAAAATACCTTTGATAATATTCAGCATCTTTTCATAATCAGAACACTTAAGAAAACAGGCATAGAAGGGACATTTATTAAACTGATAAGAGGCCATCTACAGCAAACCCATAGCCAATATCATATTGAATGGTGTAAAATTGAAAACACTTCCACTCAAATCAGGAATGAGGCAAGGATGCCCACTGTCTCCACTGCTATTCAACATAGTAATGGAAGTCTTAGCCATAGCAGTCAGGCAAGAAAAGGCGATCAAGGGTATCCAAATAGGGTCAGAGGAAATCAAAATCTCACTCTTTGCTGATGATATGATTCTATACCTCAAAATCCTAGGGACTCAACTTCATAACTCTTAGAAGAGATCATGGAATATAGCAGCATCTCAGGATACAAAATCAATACTTACAAATCAGTAGCTTTTATATATGCCAACAATAGTCAAGGTGAAAATATAGTCAAGGACTCTATTCCTTTTATAGTAGTGCCAAAGAAGATGAAATATTTGGGAATTTACCTAACAAAGGATGTGAAAGATCTCTATAAAGAGAACTATGAAACTCTCACAAAAGAAATAGCTGAAGATGTTAACAAATGGAAAAACATACCACGCTCATGGCTGGGAAGAATCAACATTGTTAAAATGTCCATACTACCCAAAGCAATCTATAGATTTAAGGCAATCCCTACAAACCACCATTATCATACTTTAAAGAACTTGAAAAAATAGTACTTCATTTTACCAAATTTTTTCTGGAATCAGAAAAAACCTTGAATAGTAAATCCATTACTCAGAAATAAGAACAAATCAGGATAAATCACATTACCAGACCTTAGATTATATTATACATCTATAGTGATCAAAACAGCATGGTACTGGCACAAAAACAGGGAGGTAGATTTATGGAACAGAATATAGAACCAAGAGATGAACCTAGTTACTTACCATCATTTAATCTTCGACATGCCTATCAAAAAATTCAGTGGGGGAAAGACTCCCTATTTAAGAAATGGTGCTGTGTGAACAGGTTGGCAACCTGCAGAAGACTGAAACTGGACCCCCACCTTTCATTAACAAAAATTGATTCTCACTGGATAAAAGATTTAAACTTAAGACATGAAACTATAAAAATACTAGAAGAGAGTACAGGGAAAACATTTGAAGAAATTGGCCTGGGAGAATATTTTATGAGGAGGACCCCTGGGCAATTGAAGCAACACCAAAAATACATTATTGGGATCTGATCTCACTAAAAAGCTTTTGCACAACCAAGAGCACAGTAAGTAAAGCAAACAGACAACCTTTAGAATGGGAGAAGATTTTTGCAGGTCATAACCCACAAAGGTCTGATAATTAGAATCTATACAGAACTCAAACTAATCGATAAGAATAAATAACCCCATTTCTATGTGGGCAAGAGACTTGAACAGAACTGATGAAGACAGGCGAATGGCCTCCAAACACATGAAAAAATGCTCATCATCCTTAATCATCAGAGAAATGCAAATCAAAACCACTTTGAGATATCATCTAATTCCAGTAAGATTAGCCCACATCACAAAATCCCAAAACTACAAATGTTAGCATGGATATGGAGAGAAGGGAACACTTCTATGCTGCTGGTGGGAATGCAATCTAATATGACCTTTTTGGAAAGAAGTTTGGAGAACAATCAAGGAACTAAAAGCAGACCTGCCATTCGATCCTGCAATTCCTGTACTAGGTATATACCCAGATGATCAGAAATTATTTTACAACAAAGACATTGGCACCAGAAGGTTTTTTGCAGCCCAATTCATAATAGCCAAGACATGGAAACAGCCCAAGTGCCCGTCAACCCATGAATGGATTAACAAATTGTGGTTTATGTACACCATGGAATACTATGCAGCCATAAAAAGGATGGAGATTTCACATCTTTTATGTTTACCTGGATGGAGCTGGAACATATTCTTCTTAATAAAGTATCTCAAGAATGGGGAAAAAAAGGTATCCAGTGTACTCAATACTACTATGAAATCAATATATAATCACCTATAAATTCATATGATTGGTAAAAC
>NW_003852517.1:2129673-2132442 GCF_000181295.1 Otolemur garnettii
TTTTTTTTATTAAATGATAGGTGTATACATTAATGCAAACATGGGGTGTGTCACTTAGTTCAATGTAAGCATTTCACATTGTATAGTGAAGCAGTATGCTGAATCTCATAAATGCATCAATGTACAAAGTTATGATTTAATAAAAAATAAAAAAATCAAGATAAAAAACTTTTAAAAAAGTGACGATGAGCATTTTTTTCATGTTTGTTAGCCATTTATCTGTCTTCCTCAGAGCATTTTCAGTCTTTTGCCCAGTGATAGATGGGACTGTTTACTCTTTTTCTGTTAATTTCAGTTCTTTATATATCCTAGTTATCAAGCCTTTGTCAGATTTGTAATGTGCAAATATCTTTTCCCATTCTGAAGTTTGTCTATTTTCTTCAATTGTTGTGTCCTTAGCTATGCTAAAGCTTTTCAGTATAATTAAGTCCCATTTGTTTATTTTTGTTGTTGCAATTGCCATTAAAGACTTCTTCATAAAATCTTTCCCCAGGTTGACATCCTCAAAAGATTTTGTCATACTTTCTTCTGGGATTTTTATTGTTACCTGCCTTAGATTTAGATCTTATATTCACTTAAGTCAGTTTTTGTAAGTGGTGAAAGGTGGGGGTCCAATTTTAGTCATTTACATGTGGTTTATCCAGTTCCTCCAGCACACTTTGTTGCATAGGGGTACTTTTCCCCAATATATGCTTTTGTTTGGTTTATCAAAGATCAGATGGGTATAGAAGATTGATTTCATATCTTGGTTTTCTATTTGGTTCCATACGTTTACATCTCTATTTTTGCACAAATACCATGTTGTTTTGATCACTGTGGACTTATGATATAACCTGAGGTCTGGTAGAGTGATGCCTCCGGTGTTGTTATTACTGAGAATTGCCTTGGCTATACAGAGTTTTTTCTGGTTCTATATAAAATGAAGAATTATTTTTTCTAATGCTTCAAAGTATGATGTTGGTATTTTAATGGAGATTGCATTGAGTCTGTAGATTGCTTTGGGTAGTATAGACATATTAACAACATTGATTCTTTCCAACTAAGAGCATGGTATGTTCTCCCATTTGTAGTATAGACATTTTAACAACATTGATTCTTTCCAACTAAGAGCATGGTATGTTCTCCTATTTGTTGAAGTCTTACTACATTTCTTTTCTTTGGGTTTCATGATTCTCTTTATAGAGGTCCTTCACCTCTTTTGTTAGTTATATTCCTAGAAATTTCATTTTCTTTGAAGCTACTATGAAGGAAATTGAATTTTTGATTAGCTTCTCAAGTTAGGTGTAATTGGCATGTACAAACTTCATTTTATACCCTGAAATATTATATTTCTTGATCACTTCCAGAAGTCTTGTGATTGAGTCTCTAAGGTAAGTATCAGATTATATCATCAACAAATAGCAAAAGTTTGACCTCCTCTGCCCCCAATTGTAAGCCCTTTATATCCTTCTCTTGCCTGAATGCATAAGCTAGAACTTCCAACACTATTTTGAATAGTAGTGGTGATAGAGGGCATCCTTAGAACATTAGTTCTAAGTGAAAAAGCTCTCAGTTTTATGCATTTCAGTATATTAGCCATGAGTTTGTCATAGATGGCTTCAATCATTTTAAGAAATATGCCACCTATACCATAAAGGGTTCTCGTTAGAAAAGAATGCTGAATTTTATCAAATTCTTTTTCTGCATCTATTGAGAGGATGATATGGTCTTTGTTTTTTGTTCTACTGATAAGGTGAACTACATTTATGAATTTGCATATGTTAAAGTAGTCTTGCATCCCTGAGATGAAGCCAAATTAATTGTGATGTATAATTTTTTTAATGTGTAGCTATAATCTATTTGCTAAGATTTTTATTGAGTATTTTTGCATTAATATTCATTAGTGAAATTGGTCTGTAGTCTCCTTTTTAGTTGGGTCCTTTCCTGGTTTTGAAATAGGGTGATGTTTGCTTCATAGTATGCATAAGAATTTTCCTTCCTCCTCAATGTTTTGGAATATATTCTGCAATACAAGTACAAGGTCATCTTTAAAGATATAATAGAATTCTGGTGTGAAACCATATGATAAAGGGATTTTATTGTTATAAGATTTTTAAAATTTTTTTAATTGCAATGCTTGACATTTGTCTGTTCAAGAGATCTGATTCTTCTTGATTAAGTCTAAGGAGATGGTATGATTCCAAGTATTGGTCCATCTCCTCTACATTCTCAAATTTCTGGGTGTAGAATTTTTTGTAGTACTCAGAGATAATCTCTTGTATTTCAGTGGTATCTGTTATTTCTCCTTTTTTGTTTCTGATTAAGGTTGTTAGTGATTTTACTTTTCTGTTTCTAGTTAAGCTGACCAAAGGTTTATCAATTTATTTATTAAATCATATTTGTGCACATTAATACTATCATGGGATACAGTGTGTTGTTTCCACATACAATTTGAAATACTTTCATCCAATTGGCCAACATAGCCATCATATTATTCTCATAATTGTTGTTAAGACATTTATATTCAACATTTAGAAAGATTCACATGTACCCTTATAGGATAAATCATGGGCGTGATCCCCCCAATCGCCCTCCCTTCACCCATCCTCCTCCATCCCCTCCTCTCCCCTTTCCCTGTATTCTTGGACTACAATTGGATTATAGCTTTCCTATGATAGTTAACAATTAGTTTCATAATAGGGTTGAGTACATTGGATACTTTTTCTTCCATTCTTGAGATACTTTGCTGAGAAGAATATTTTCCAGCTCCATCCATGTAAACATGAAGGA
>NW_003852517.1:2133211-2139170 GCF_000181295.1 Otolemur garnettii
GTGGGTCCAGTTTCAGTTTTCTGTAGGTTGCCAGCCAGTTCATCCAGCACCATTTGTTAAGTAGGAAATTTTTTCCCCACTCAGTGTTTTTAATTGGCTTGTCAAAGATCATATAGTGGTAAGTAGCTGGGTTCATCTCTTGGTTCTCTATTCTGTTCCATACATCTACCTCTCCTCTCTGTTTTTGTGCCAGTACCATGCTGTTTTGATCACAACAGATTTATAGTATAGTCTGATGTCTGGTAGCGTGATTCCTCCTGCTTTGTTTTTGTTTCTGAGTAATTTCTTTGCTATTCGAGGTTTTTTTCTGATTCCATATAAAATGAAGTATTATTTTTTGAGATCTTTAAAGTATGACAATGGAACTTTAATAGGGATTGCATTAAAATTATATATTGCTTTAGGTAGTATAGACATTTTAACAATGTTATTTTTTCCCAGCCATGAGCAAAGTATGTTTTTCCATTTGTTTCTTTTCTTAGAGTTTCATAGTTCTCTTTATAGAGATCTTTCATGTCGTTTGCTAGGAAAACTCCCAAATATTTCATCTTCTTTGTCACTATTGTGAATGGAATAGAGTCCTTGACTGTTTTTTTCAGCTTGACTATTGTTATATATAAAGGCTACCGACTTATGGGTGTTGATTTTGTAACCTGAGATGCCGTATTCCTCGATCACTTCTAAGAGTTTTGTAGAAGAGTCCCTGGTGTTTTCCAGGTATACAATCATGTCATCTGCGAAGAGTAAAAGTTTGATCTCTTCTGATCCTATGTGAATATCCTTGATATTTATTTTTTTTAAGAACCAACTTTTTGTTTCATGTTCTAGATGATTCTTTTATCTTCAATTTCATTTATTTCTGATTTAGTTTTGGTTATTACTTTTCTTCTGCTAGGTTTGGGATTAGACTGTTCTTCCATCTCCATTTCCTTAAGATGATTCATTAGATTGTTGATGTGTTTTCTATTTTTTTGAATACAGGCATCTAATGCAATAAATTTCTTTCTTCATACTGTTTTTACAATATTCCACAGGCTTTGGTAACTTGTAGCCTCACTGTTGTTAATCTGAGGAATTTAATAATTTCTTCCTTTTCATCTCTTCTTTAAAGCAGTTGTCATTCAGCATAAGGTTGTTTAATTTCCATGCCTTTCTGTGGGAATAAAAATTTTTGTTGGAGTTGAGTTTCACCTTTATTGCCTTAAGTTCCAAGGTATCTACTTTGGAAGATTCAAGGTATTTTTCAATTTTTTAAATTTTATTAAGGTTTGATTGGTGGCATAGATTATAATCTATTTTGGAGTATGTTCCATGCACTGACAATAACATACATTCCTTAGCTTTGGGATGATGTGTTCTGGATATGTCTATCAAGCCTATTTATTCTACAGTTGCAATTAAGTCCCTTGTATCTTTTTTTCGTTTCTGTTTTGATGATCTGTCTAGTTTAACCAGAGGAGTGTTAAAATCTCCAGCTATTAAGGTGTTTGGGATATCACATTGCTCATACCAATCAGTGTCTGTTTCATAAATCTGGGAGCATTTAAGCTGGGTGCATAAATATTTAAAATTGAAATGCCTTCTTGTTTTATTGTTCACTCGACCAGTATGAGGTGACCATCTTTGTCTTTCTTCACTTTAGTTGCTTTAAATCCACTTGTATGGGAAATAAAATTGTTTTATTTCCATAAATAAAATGGAAATTTTCCTTTCTTCTGGCTTCTATTTGCCTGAAATATTGTTTTCCAACCGTTTACCCTGAGTCTTATCTTTCAAGGTTAGTTGTGTTTCCTGGAGATAACATATGGATGGCTTTTTTTTTTTTATCCAATCACCCAGCCTGTGCCTCTAAGCCATTAACATTTATTAAGATATTATCACCATACTGATAAGCGTGGTGAAGTTCTATTCATATTATTTTGTGAAGATCTGTTGCTTAGCTTTATCCTTTGCACCACTGTGGAAGCTAGGTTTTGGCCTTTAGTTTGTGGGTATTTACTTTGCTGGTGATCCATTGTGATGGTCACTGTGGAGATTAGGTTCTTCCTGTACAGCTGGTCTCTATGTGATGAATTTCCTCAATCTTTGCATATTCATAAAATATTTGATTTCTTCATTGATTTTAAACCTTAGTTTAGCAGGATACAGAATTCTAGGTTGAAAATCATTTTGTTTCAGAAGCTTAAGGGCAGCTGACCATTGTCTTCTGGTTTGGAAAGTTTCAGCTAAGAAGTCCACTGTCACCATTATGTATCTGCCACTGTAGGTCAATTGGCACTTACTCCTGGCTGCTTGCAAAATTTTCTCTTTCATCTTCACTTTGGACAGTTTCATTACAATGTGTCTTAAACATGTTCTTTGTGTTGAGACAACCTACAGTCCAATATCCCTCTAAAAGAAGTATTTCAGAATAGTTAGTGATTCTTGGGAAGTTTTCATTTATGATATCCTCCAATAAAGCTGTCATTCCTTTGGGATATTCTTCTTTCTCTTTAGGAATATCTGTAATTCATGTCTGAAAGCTTTATGAAGTTCCATAGTTCTCTGAACAAATAGTCTGCTTTCTCTCTTGTTTTCTACTTCTTTCACTGCCTGGGTTAGCTCAAGAGCTTTATCCTCTGTCTCTGAGATTATCTTCTCCATGGTCTAATCTGTTATCAGATACCTTCTGCTCCATCTTTAAAGTGCCTGATTGTCTCTTCTAAGTCCTTAAGCTTCACCATATCCTTTCTACATTCTTCATATCTTTGGTCTAATTTCTGGTTCTGTAATTCCACTTTCTCATCAAAGTTCTGTTATTCTCCTTTACTTTTTTTGCCATCCATATTTTAAATTCCTTTTCTGTCATTTCCATTACTTCTTTATTAATAAAATCTTATGCAGTTGCTACTTCATGACCCCTTGTGTGGGTTGTTCTATTCTGGTTTTTCATGTTGCCAGAATTTTTCTGTTGTTTGCTCCTGTCTGTTACCTTGTCTCAGGGCTTAAGTATTGAAATGGCCTTTTGGTATAATACCAAAAGAAAGATTAAAGAGTGAAATGGGAAAAAGAAAAGGAAAAGATAGAGAGGGGAGAAATGGGTGGGTGGGTGGAAGGAAATTAATGGGAGATAAAGAGAGGAAAAAGACAGTAAGAGAAAGAGAGCAATAGGATATGGTGGTATTTGGCAGGGTCCTTTAAACACACCCAAAGCTCTAGGAATTTGGGAGTCCAGGCTGGGCAGGTACCTCAAGTCAGGAGCTCCTTACCAGCCTAACCAAAAGCAAGGACCCACCTCTGCCAGATATAGAAAGAAATAAGCAGTATGTTGCAGTAGGGGCCAACCAATATCTTTTCTCCAAAGGCCAAAGCAGGAAGGACTCTCAAGACCATGAGCTTGTGAACTCATGACTTCCTTGAACCAGACCAATGCTATGACCTACCAGCCAAACCAATGTCATGACTCCCCAGCCTCAGAGAAAAAAATGAAAATAAAATGATAATCAATAAAAAATTAAAAATGTAATCTAATAAAAGGGAAAAAAAGGATATCTTGGGTGGTGCCTGTGGTTCAGTGGGTAGGGGGCTGGCCCCATATACTGAGGGTGGCGGATTCAAACCCGGCCCTGGCCAACTGCAAAAAAAAAAAAGCCAGGCGTTCTGGCAGTCACTTGTAGTCCTAGCTACTCAGGAGGCTGAGGCAAGAGAATCACTTAATCACTTAAGAGAGTGCTGTGAGCTGTGATGCCACGGCACTCTACCATGGGCTTTGATAAAGTGAGACTCTGTCTCTAAAAAAAAAAAAAAAGGATATCTTAGCTGTGTATGAGAAATTTATGTGAGAAAGATGAGAAAAGTAGAAAAATCTCTACCAAAAGAGTGAAAAAAAGAGAGAAATTAAAAAGAAAGAACAAAAGGCCCTGAAAAACTTTAAAAGAAATGGAAGAGCCCTTACTATGAAAAAAAATGAAAAATAAAAACACAACCAACCAAACAACAACAAAAAACCTAAATAAAAACATCAATAGAAGAGAAAAAATAGAAAAATACTAAGGGAAAAAATGAAAAAAGCCAAACAATATGTGTGTTGCAATATACCCCCTGGATGCCAGGTGGTGCTGTTGTGTTATGAGACAGAGAACACACACTGGATTTTCTCAACATGAACAGGGTCAGAAGGCACTCTAGTCTGATATCCTTTCTATTTTTATTTTTGTTGCCTGTACTTTTGAAGTCTTGCCCATGAAATCTATACTTGGGCCAATGTCTTGAAGATTTCTCATGTTTTCTTCTTGTAGTTATGTGGTTTCAGGTCTTATGTTTAAATCTTTAATCCATTTTGAAAGGGGTATAGTTTCATTCTTCTCATTTGAACAATACCATTTCTCCATTTCCACTTATGGTGGAGGGTACTCTTTCCCCAATGTTCTTGTTCCTTTTTTTGAAAATCAGTTGATTGGAAATATATAGATTTCTGGATTTTAAAAATTGTATTCCACTGGTCTGTGTCTTTTTTATGCTGTATCATGCTATTTTGATTATAGCTTTGTAATACATTTTAAAATCAGGTAGTATGATGACTGTAGCTTTGTTCTTTTTGCACAGTATTGCTTTGGTTATTTGGGGTCATTGAGGTTCTATACAAATTTTTGGATTGTTTTTTCTACTTCCGTGAAGGCCATTGGCATTCTGATAGAGATTGCACTTAATCTGTAAATAGCTTAGGGTACTGTGGTCATTTCTATTTCTTCCAATTCATGAGCAGGGGATGTCTTTTTAATTATTTAAGACCTTTATTAATAGGTGCTTGCAGTTTATGGACTTTTTTGAAAAATTCAAGTTGTAAACTTTTATTACAAATTAAAAATGAAGTTCTTAAAAATCTCAACTTGACCAGGTATCAATTTAAAAACCTTAAAAGGCATATTGAGAAAAACCAGCCTTTAAAAAAAAAAAAAAAAAAAAAAAAAAACATGTTATTACCAATCTCTAGTTAAAAATAATTAAAAAATCCCATGCTGCGTAGATCATGCATAGTTCTAGTTATCTGGTCAAGGGACAAAAAGCAAGCACATAATGTCTTCAGCTCCAAACTTTTGTCCCTTTCTTATTAATGGAATTTCATACTCATTCCTTATTGACTAAACTAGATGAAGGTAGAGATGGTAGGCCAGCATTTACTTATCCCTGCCCTGCTAAGCCTTGGGAGAGGATAAACTCTCTGTTGTGGGATCAAGCTTTTGTCTTTTTGCCATTTCGTGGTTTGGGATTTTCTGGGCATCTGTGTCAGTATTTGAAGTTGGGATAGCACTGACATTGAGGTGGTTGTTGACCTTGGGTCTCATCTTATTTCTCTTTATCCTATTCATTGCTGTCCTTTCTGGGCTGTCTTTAGTGGTGAGGACCCCACGAAATTGGGGTCTATAATCCCAATACATATTCTGTCTTACTGGTCTACATTGATCTCCTGTACCCTGGTTGTCAGCACCCGCCATCACTTCTCCCTGCACAGGAAAGTTAGACTACTGTGGTTAATGCCCATAGGGTCTTCACATGTAGAAAGGTGGGAATCTTTGCCTGGAGTAGGGCCAGCATTCTTGGGCCTAACCTTCAGAAGCATTCTTTGATCCCTTGTTATTTTTCCTGCTTTTGGTATTCTGGTAATTCTGCTGGTAATTGCATGGAGGACCCCCACAACATGAATAGCTCCTACAATGGTTACGATCTGCCTTGGACTGGAATTCCACCAGGACCTGTAACATTTATTGTTTCTGGACTCTTTTTCTCCTTCAGTATCAAACTCCATAGTCTCTCCATCTCCTTCACTGAGAAGTTACTTCCTGAAGTTATTGTTTATGGAGTTCTGGTGTACAAATATATCTCCCTTGGTTAAGGTGACCAGATTTTAACACTGGTAAAGCAGGACACCATTGATGTGGGGGAGGGACTATTGGCTGAGCTGTTTATGGTTAGGGACCCT
>NW_003852517.1:2139257-2170772 GCF_000181295.1 Otolemur garnettii
GAGCCAGTATCCTTCTGATACCTACAGATTCCACCTGGGCAACCTTGCCCAGGAGGGGAGTAGGGAGTTTACATTAGCCTTTTCATTTCCAAATGAGGTTACATTAACCTCTTCATTCCCAAATGAAGTTACATTAACCTTTTCAGCAGCCAAAAACCGTATATTCCCTTCCCATTCTCCCGCTGTTCCCTAGCTTGTCCTGCACTCTTTCCAAAAATCAGGACTTTTTAAAAACGCTGCAGGATGCAGGACAAATTGTTAAAAATCAGGACTGTCCTGCCAAAAGCGGGACGTCTGGTCACCTTACCCTTGGTGTCATTCCTGTTGCTGAAACTTTATCTGTTTCTTACATTGAACTATTTTACTGTTCCCCAAAACTTTGTTGTGATGCAATTTTTGTCCCCACTAGGAGGCACCACTGATGTGAGGCCACGAGGGCCACACCTCTCTGCCCTGCTGCCTGTTGCTGAGCTTGGTGTCAGAAGCACTGAGGGCAGGGGCAGCAGGTGGGCGCTGGGTTTCAGCCTGCTGCTTATGATAGCAGTGATGTTGACTTGGGCGAGCTGTGGCTCCTCCTGATGTGTGATGGTAACTTGCCCAGTGGTGGCAGTGGGACAGACTGCTCATGGCTTTCTGGGGTCTTCTCTACCTTCTTTTTTTTGGCGGGGGGAGGGCTCTTCAATTTTTCTTCTTTTTGTAGTTTTCATTGTAGAGACATCTGACCTCCCTTGTTCATTCCTAGGTGGTTTTTGTTGTTGTTGTTCTTGTGACAGTTTGGCTGGGGCTTGGTTGAACCCGCCATCCTTAGTATATGGAACTGGGCCCTACTCCCGGAACCATGGGTGCTGCCTTTTTTTTTTAAATGTCATCCGCAAAGATGGATACTTTAACTTGCTCTTTTCTAATCTGGATTTTCTTTATTTTCTTAATTGCTTTGGTTTAGAACTAGTACTATGTTAAGAGAGGTGAAAGTGGGCATCCTTGTCTTATTTTAACTCTTAGAAGACTTTCAGTTTTCCCCAAGTATAATGTTAACTGTGGGTTATATATGGCCTTCATTGTGTTAATGTTTCAAAATTTTGTCTGTCTCCAAAGACTTAAAAAATTTTCATCTAAGTCTTCTATGTCTTTCCTATTTTCCTTCTGCAATCTTCCAAATGCAAGTATTTGTTCACCTGATGATGCCCCGTATGTCACATTGGCTTCATTCCTTTTATTCCTCTTGTGGTTGATATTATTTCTAAACACTTGTCTTTAAGTTCAAAAATTCTGCTTGATCTAGTCTATTATTAAAGCTCTTAATTTTTATTCATTCATTAAATCTTCAATTCTAGGATTTGTTTACTTCTTTTTTTATAGGTATCTCTTTGTTAAATTTCTTGTTCAGATCCTAGTTTTTGTTTTTTTTCTTGTGTCACACTAAGTTTCACACTTAGGATCATTTTAAAATTCCTTTTTAAGTATTTCATAGTTTCCCTTTCCTTCAGGCTCTGTTATTGGAGAATTATTATGCTCCTTCAGAGGTGTTGTTTCCTTTTCCATGTTTCTTATGCCTCTGCATTGATTTCTGAACATGTGTAAGAATCATTTTTTTTTCTAATTTTATGTAGTAGCTTCTGTAGGAAAAGACTTTTTTCTATAAATTTACCTATAGTGTTGGTTCAGTAGGTGCAATAGGGTAGTCTCAATTTGATTTCTTCAGCTATAATCAACATCAAGGATACCTGCAACTTCTACAGTGGTTTAGGCTGCTGCTGTTCACAGAGGCTGTAATGAGTCTTTGCCATAACAGGTATGCTAGGTGTGCTGGTCCTTGAGCCTCTGCAGGGCATGCATGGGCCCTAGGCAGACTAATTCTCAAGCTTCTAGGCAATTAGTACAGGAATTCTGCAGCCTGACTACTGGAGGGCAGGGTCATTGTTTTGGGGCCACCAGGGAGAAAGGTCCCTGGACAGCATGTGTGGGTACCAGCAGCAAGTCCCAGGAAGGTTGCACTCAGGCTAGTCAGCATACCTGGGCAGGTGGTGCTCATACCCCATGAATGAATGCTTTAGCTCCCTATATCCTGGGGGGTAGCCACACTGATACCTTAGACCACCATTCCCACAGGATGTAGAACACTGAAGGCTCAGGTGCCAGGGATGCAGCTGCAGTGCTGGGTCTAGCTGGTGATGTGATGCTCCAGCTCTCTGGGTAGATAGGGGAAGATGTCAGCAAGGCCCCAGAGATGTACAGATGTGGGAGCTATTGGGCCCTACGGCAGGATGTGTTCTGGTGGTGGTTCCAGTCCCCAAATGGCAGCAGCTTAAGTCCTAGAGGTAAGACCCAGCATTACTTCCCTCTCTGGAACAGTGCTACTGTTAGGAACTCTAGGTAGCTTGCCATTCTAGGTTCAGGCCTCATATGGGCTAAGAGACTCTTCTGTTGTTACATCTGTAAGCATCTTTTATGGAAATCTGGACTGCTAGGGATCTCCTTCTTACCTGTTCCTACAATGGTGAGTCCCTCCTGATTATAAGCCATTCCCGGCAGGGTGCTTCACTTCCATCTCTGTCATTTTGAGAGTCTGTGCCTTGGGGGTCCCTGTCACTTCTCTGAATACCAGTGTTCTTTAGACACTGACATGTGGTTGTTTTGGTTTTCCTTGGTGGAATAGCTGAGTGCTGAATGCCTTTAGCCAGCCATGTTGATTATGCCTCCATCTTTTTGTCTTCTTAAATTGAAACTCCTGGCTGTGGTGGTGAGTTTCCAAGATGGCTCACAATGATCACTGTTCTCATGGCATTCACACATTCGTGGAGTTCCCTCCTATACCAAATCTGTTTACCTATGTAACCAAAAGATACCAAAGAAATTATAGCATGTGAATTCTCAGACTAGGTCATAGAGGTACAGTGACTTATGCCTTACTCTTTCAGATGATTTGCTCAAGGAAAAGCCCATTGTCATATCCTAAAGATGCTAAGTAGCCTTTTTAAAGCTCCACAAGGTGCGAAACAGCCACCAGTCAGCACCATTTTGCCAGTTTTCACTATCAGAATATGCTCCCCTAAAATCTTCACTTGGAAGTAGAAGGAATATAAACAGAAAGCATCCAGACTTGGCGTGATCTGTTGGGTTTTTTTTTTAGAAATTATTTTTTACTTTCACTTATATATATTAGTCATCTATTTTTTTTTGGACTTTGGTAAAAACATAAGAAAAAAAATTGTTTGCTATTTGTATTTTGTCTTGTGTATATTCTGTAACAAACAAAGTAGTAAATGATTATGTATTCAAAAAAATTGTACAGCTCTTGTTAAAGCTATATTGATAGGTACTTTCTATTTTGGTTGGTGATACAATGCTATCTTTCTTTTTCTAATATTATTTTGTAATTCTTTTTTATATAGGAATATAATTGTTTTTGTATAGTTCTTCTGAAGTTAGCTATATTGCTAAATTTTTCTATTGTTTTTGGTAACTTGCAAGTAACTTGGTAATTTGGTAGTAATGAAATTTGTACTTTTTTTTAACAAACTATTGGGATTTTTAAGTTATCATAATTGTATTAGCTAGGATCTTCAACTTTACTAGGAGTGGTGGTAATGAGTACACTTATCTCATAATTGATTTGTAGATAATGCTTTTGTTTCCTCATAAAATTGATATATTTGTCCCAATGTATATTCAATGATTATGTCAATGTTTTGCCTATAGTTGATGTTCTGTAAATATTCATGGAATAAAGGAGCCTAAAATTAAAACAAACAAACAAAAAGCCCGAAAGCATCCTCCATTTTGCAAGCTTTAACTATGAATCAACTTACTAGAGTTGATGTACTTATAACAGAATTACAGGCCTGCCATTCTTGATATTTTTTACAATACTTTAGGCTTGAGTTGATCAGTTGCTTCCTTTTTTAAAACAGCAGTTCAAATCTGACAAAATGAGCTATGCATTTTTTAAACAAGTGAGTTTTGCACTTTGTGAGTTCTCAAATCACTCAGTTACATTTTTAAAATATACTATTTTTAAAACTGCTAAAAAACAAACATCAACATGTTACGCAGCAAATTTTGGGTATACTGCAAACCATCACATTATCTCATAGTTGGAGGTTAAATCATTTATGCGCAGAAGTCTGCAAAATAAACTCTTCCACCATTTAGCCTGAATAGTGTATTTTGAAACTGAACTGCTATTTTAAAAAAACATACAGAGCCTTCTGCCTCAGGATGTAAAAACATGGAAAAAGTATTGATTTTACCTTTTGCAGCATAAGAACAAAACTAACTTCAAATTTCAGGGTCTGTGCAAAACCGTACAGGACCTGAGGTTGTAGAGAAAATAAACGGCCCCAAAACTCCTCTGCAGGAGAGTTGACAGAAGCCCACTTGGGGTAGTTCACCTAGAATAGTGGACAAAGTGGTGACAGCAGAGTGCAAAATAGCAGAACATCGTGAAATCCCTGGGGCTGAAGTCACTGTGCAGGAGTCCACATCCTCTTACAGGGTTGTTTTATATGAACTCCATCTGGCACTAACAGATAAGATCAAATAGAACCTTAAGGGTGCAGACCTTGGGGAGAACAGCAACCATGCACAAGGGGCAGAAACTCCACCAAAATCTTTCTCTTCTATCTATACCTCACAATAATTACTTAAAAAACAAATTACTAAACTCACTGAAGAAATGGTCCTATATATAAACAATTGTATTTTAAACTAAAAAAAAAAGAAAATCCAGTCCCAATGCTTTCACTGGCAAATTCTAATTCTATGCTACATCTCTGAGAAAATAAAAGAAACCCTTCTCAATACATATTGAGTATTACAAGGCTAGCATTACCCTAAAACCAAAATCAAAGACAAAAGACTAAAAACAGGCCAATACTCCTCATAAACACCAATGTAAAATTCATCCACAGAATCTAAAAAACCTGAATGCAGCAATATACAAGGTCTGACCATTAAGTTCATGAACTCAGCATAGAAAAAGTGCTATATACCTCAGTGCTGAATCATCACTGCAGTCAACTTTGAAGTATTCCCCTTGGGAAGCTATGCACTGATGCCAGCACCTAGTCTACCCTTCAAAGAAATTTTAGAACTCTTTTTCTGAAATGATAATCAAAGATGTCACACAAAGTATATCAATTAAGTCCACAAACTTGCCACTGTGCACTTACATTGCCAACACTATAGGAACAACTCAGTAAGGTTTCATAACCTTGTATCAGTGTCTCACAGCTGTGTTCATGTTGACATGTGGTGGCATTTTGCGGAGTGGTGCTTATTCTTGTTTTTTTGGTGTGTAATATGATGAAAGCTCTGATAGTCATCCCAGAAAGTTCCAAAATTGCTTTGAAAAGAGAATGAGGCACTGGCATTGATGTATAGCTTCCCAAAGGGAGTACTTTGAAGGTTAATATAGTGATATTCAACAATGAGATATATAGCACTTTATCTAGGAAGAGTTCACAAAATTGTTAAAACTTGTATAACAATCAAGATGAGGTTCATCAAAGATGTGCAAGGCTATCTCAATAATTGATGCAATTTACCAAATTAACAGACTAAATTTTAAAAAATGTATCATTCTAATAGATATAGAAAAAGAATTTGAAAAATTCAATATTCATGATAAAAACTCTCAGCAAATTAAGAGCTTGACAAGAGCTGCCCTAACCTAAGAAAGGGAATCTATGAAAATCTATAGCTAAAATCCTATTTAACAATGAGAAATTGAGTTTTTCAAAGATCAAAAACAAGGTAAAATGTCCTCTGTCAACACTGCTATTCAACACTATACTGAAATTTGACCTAGATAATTTAAAGAGGCAAGAAAAAATAGACTAGAAAGAAGTAGAACTGTATATTTTTAGGTTACATAATTGTCTAGGTGAAAGTCTAAAAGAATTTATAATGAACTACTAGAATTAAAAATAACTTTAGTGAGGTTGAAAGATACAAGGTCAGTATAGAAAAGTCAACTGTATGTGGTCACTATGAAAGTTTTGAGACAGATTGTGTTATGGTCCATTATTTCACTTCAAAGAAATAGTTGACAGTACTCTTTCTCATTCACCCATGGAAGTTTGAACCTGTTTGGCTTATTGGTGGTGCCAGAAAGGTTTCATATGTTTCCATTCACGCAGATTTTATGTTTCCTGAATTTTGTGTAACTTGAAACTTTTGCACTGACCTATGCATTCCTATACATAAGGAATAATTACAATTTGAATTAAAACAAACCATAATAGCACCTCAAAATCCCTAACAAAATATGTGCAAGATTTAAAAAAAATGAGAGAAAATTATTATAAATTTGAAGACTCAATATTGTTAAAATGTGAATTCTTTTTGATGTACTTCCCATCAGAATACCAGCAAGCTAATCCTAAAATATGGAAGAGCAAAGAAATTAGAATAGCCAAAACAATTATTTAAAAGAACAAAGTTGGAAAGCTCATGTTATCCAACTGCAAGGTTTTCTACAGTATCCAAGGCAGTGTGATACAAGCAAAAGAACAGCCACAAAATTAAAACACTACATTATTCATTTCAGGCAAGATCCATTGATGAATGCTAAAATTACTGGATGAAATTTTAATGAGAAAATTCTTTGTATACCTCAAAGAATCTCTCTCAAAATTTACTAATTACTTATTTGCTGGTCTTAACACATGAGCACATAGTCTTTGCTACTCTTTTCTCCAGCAAGCAAATTCCTCTCCCTTTTGAGGCTATAAAGTCCTCCATACTTAGTGATTCACTTCTAACAATGAAAAGAAACAAGTAGTAAGTCTATAGCAGGGAAACCTAGAAGACACCACCTACCAAGTACTCCCTGACATAATGCAAAGAGAGGAGCACGTCACTTCTGTCTTATTCCTTCCTAAAATTCATAATCTCAAGCCAATCACGAGTAAATGTTAGACAGACCTAAACTAAGGAATGTTGCATAAAATTTCTGACTGATCTTTACTCTCCAAAGGATCAAGATCATGAAAGACTTAAGACAGAGAAACTATCATAGATTAGAAGCAAGTAAGAGACTTGACAACTTAATACAATATAGTATACTAGTTTTGATCTCAAAATAGAAAAACATTAGTTGAAAAACTGGGAAAATGTGAATAAAATCTGTAGTTATAATATCAACATAAATTTCTTAGCTTTAAGAAGTATCACATTTATATAAGGTAGTAACATTAGAGGAAGCCAGGTGAAGGGTATACAGGACTCTGCTATCTTTGGAACCGTTCTGTAAATTGAAAATTATTCTTTATTTAAAAATTACCTTTTGTTACTACTTATGTAAAACAAATATTCTAAAATACCATATAACTGTAATTAAAAAATAATTAGATATGAAGACTTATAAGATTATCCATAATCTGAATTTCAAGTTTGTCAAAACAAATTCATTACTCTTCAAAATGCATTATTTTCAATGAGTACTATACATACAAATTCATAAAAACACATTTATACCATTAATATACCCATTTTTCCTTATGTAGTCAGTAGCCACACAAGTATCTCAATTGTAAAAAAGATCTAAGAACTAAAGAGGTTTGAACAAAAGGATTATTTGTGCCATCTAGTGGTGATTGAGGTAAATATAACTGCTTACCCACCTTAAAAAAAAAAAATGAGGGTGTCTGTACTTTTGATAAATGAATTAACTGGGAGAAAAATGTTGACGATATGATAACATCCAATATGGAGATTAGAGGTGTTCAGAAATAAGATATTCCAATAAAATCAGTTTGGAAGATGAACTTAAATTAACAAAGGGCAGTAGCTTGCTTGCTGATGAGCAAGCAGGATATCTGAAGTATGTTAAAAGATGACGTCCATGTTTTCATCTCCATACTATATCATATCAAACACATTACCTCCATCAAGTCATTATTTTCATTATGGAGATTTCCCTGTAATGCAAGAATTGCACTACAATTGGAAAACGGAGGAAAATAAAGAGGCACAGAAGAAGAGTATTATTGAATGATGAGAAAACAAAACAAAACTAAATTTCCTTAAGAGGCAAGATTAGCCACCCCACTTTGTGCAGACTACTGAAGAACACGGATGAAAGGCATGCAGGGTTTTAGAAAGTTTAAGAGGAAAAAGAGTCCAAGTACTTCCTTGGCTAGAAGTGTCTGTCCCAGAGTACATCTGCCTTTCTAAACAGGATCCTATACGCGGATCTATAAACCGACACGATACAGCATGCGACACAACAAAGGGATCCCTTTAATAAATTCTAGTATCCTACCAGGCAATTGCAATAGAAGAAATGTTCCTGAATTCTTAATAAAAAAATAATTTTCGTGGTGTCTACTTAAAACAATCGGCATAAGATAAGTAAAAGTGCTTAACTGTTCTGTACATAGTAAGTACTTCGTAAGTACCATTAATAGATAACTGCTAAGAAAGAGAAAACAAAAGAAACAGAATCTAGTATGTGGTATTTTCTAGTTCTAATTTTGGTAATAATACACATTTAACACCTTTTCATTAATGTAAACCAAAAAACTTTGTCATTATTCTCTCATACATGTCATTATTGTCTCATGACAATAAAGACATGTCTTTATTTAAAGAATCGTTATTTAGGGAAAATCCTATTATAATCTTTTGATAAGAAGCAAGAAAAACTGTCTCTTTACACTCATTTTTATTAAACAAATAAGGCTGGTAGTGGAACTTCTTTTTATTTAATGCATAAACATTTAAGTCCCTTTATTAGAGAAATTGTATGTATTAGTGGATATGGTCAATGGTCACATCTATGGGTTAGTTCTTCAAAAATCAGAGCCAATAATTAGGATAGATTCTATGCTCTCTTCATCACATTGTGAAGTGTCTTGTGTAGTCATATTCTATTGTTGGAATGACAGCTTGTACAAATTTCAAGAAAATTAGAAGATACCTACAGGTCTTTAGCTAAGGAAAATAAGATGTATAAAAAGTTCTGTTTTAAGCCCACATTGTAATTATCCATTTCATTAAGCATTTCTCAGAAAAATGTATGGCAAAATCTTACATTAAGTCTTATTAAAGAAAATCATGCAAATTTTTGTCTATTTAACATGAAGTTCTCTATAACTTTAAGACTGCCTAACAACCTAATTCCAGTATTTCAATTTGAAACTTCTTAATGAGTCCATATAGGCACAATGACTTTGATATAAAATAAGGACATGGCTGTCCATGTAAATGAGGATAAAACTGAACAATTCACTTGACTCTTCTTTTATAAAAGTTTGTTAGAATGTTAGAAAAAAGTATAAAGCACTATAGCAAAAGAAAAAGGAATTAAATGGAAACTCGTCATAATGGAATGATTCTAGGTTAGTATTTTTACTTGTCATAGAATCAGCTTTGATGGACTGTGTTTAATTCTGAAATATAAGTCACCCCTAAAGTTGCCATACATAGGAAAAATGGAAAATTAAATGTACCTTTACAAAATTATCCACTACAAAATTTTATAAAGAGGTGGCCAACACATACAGAGTATTCTGTAAATATTTTGTAAAATTTTGTAAAGAAAGGTACATTTAGTTACAATTTCCCATTTTTCCTTTATACAGTGACTTTAGGGGCGACTTTTGGGACATCCAGTATATTCCATTGTACTTGAGAACATTAGCAGCTTAATTTAATTGGGGGAAAATGAATATTCTATTATGAATAATACAGAGTCTTCCAAGTTGCTACCTATCCTCTAACAGAGATGAATGTGCCAATTTTGCAGAATAGTAAGACTTTAGGAGTAAATGTGGCTTGCACCAAAAGTGCTTGATTTGTTTCCTTATCAAAACAGTGCAAAGTTCCTTCAAGGGACACACTTTTTGGTGATACCTACATTGTTTATAATTTCAAGACAGGGAATACCGAGTAACATATACCACCAGGTCCAGTATCAAACTAGGAATAAGCTAATTCAGGATATTTAATATCAAATCACTGATTTTGCTTCTGATGAATCCATGCTGTGAGTACTCATGTTCTGCAAAATCCAAATTTGCCTGGGGATTAACTTCAATTTATTCCTCTTGTCAACCCAAGAGAACTGAGCAGAACCACAGTAAGTTATAAGAAAGGGGTGCTCTTCTCTGGAGAAAAATGAATATACTATACTTTAACAATATCTAAAGCACTTCATATAGCACACTTTTTAAATTGAATTCTTTGTTGCAGGAGACCTCAGATTGATATAATCTAACTTTACTATACTTGATGGGAAGGCAAGTATCTTGTACCATGTAAAATTGGAAATACAGAAATACTTATGTTATTCTAAATTAGGTTACCTCTGTAACCAGGTAGAGCTAACTGGTACAACCAGGACATGTTATCACGCAAATAAGTCATTACTATCACAATATAACATTTTCTAAATAAAGATTCTCACTAGGACTTCAAGATTTGAGGGGCTAAAAGAAGTTTTAGGTACTATATGTGACTAAGGTTACACTAAATTTCTCAAAAAGAAAAGTGAATCCTAAAAGCCATTTTATCACCAGTCACATACAAAGGTAAAGGATACATATGAACTCCAAGTTCTCCTCCTCCTTCTGCAACAGTCTCAATGATTTTCTTCATCACCTCAGCATGCCTAACAGCAAAGAACAGATCTTATTAGTGTTGGTCAATTATGTAGTCGCCACAAGCACAATGGCATTAATTAGTTTTCTGATAACATGGGGAAAGAGTAAAGAAAGAAAACCAGAGCAGGGGAAATTAAGCCAGGGGATAAATGTGAAGCACTGGCTATCTGCAACAAAAACAAAAAGGTTCAGACCAGGCAAATTCAAAGCTACATGCTCAAAAAAACAAAGATATCTATAACCTTGTGATTGTGACTATTTAATTAGGTGAAGAGGGTCCATGAAAAGTTAATAGATCAAAGTTAAGAAGTTTGTGCTTTTCTTTGTCCTAATAGGTATTCTAAAATTTATCTGATTCTATTTAAAATATTTTTTTTTGCTTTATATGAATAAAAGTATTTAAATCTAAAGATTTTTTCCTAGCTATCTTTTCATGGTATCTAACTTGTACTACAGAAAAGAATATCAAAATTAACTATCTGGCATATAATCTAACAAAAAGGTAATGTACAAAAGTAACGATCTTTCATACATACCTTGCCTTAAATAATGCCACTTCAGTTTTTATGAATATATCCTGCATGACAGATGCAGTCAACTTAGAATATGAGAGTAAATGTATTAGCTTGGAGATCTGAAAGCACAATCCAGGGCAGCCCATGAAAAGACCTAAGATATCCTTGAAGTTTCATTGCACTGGCCCCCAGCTTTTTTGGCTACATTTCCATCACATTCTCCAATAGTCATTTTATTAAATGTGTTCAATGTAATTACCAGTTAAATTGTTTCTTTCTGCCTCAAGTGAGTAAAATTTACACCTCAGAAACATACTTCAGTTTGGTAAGCACCACCCCCAAACCTCAAACCAAAAGAGGAACGAACAGAACTCTCACAAATGAAACCTTTTAGATTAGGTAATTCAAAACTAAAACTAACGACTCCTGAATCACCTTTCATAATTAGCAATATTGAAGTCCTTAACATAAATAAAGTGAAAAAATAGTTAAAGCTTTCTATGTGATAAAAGTTTAAGACTAAAGAGGCTGCAGAAAATGCTCTAAAACTAGAGGAAGGAAAAAGCTAAATGTTTCATCAGGTAAACCAATGGAATAACAAAGTTTTCATCAAAAAACAACTCTTACTAGTATGTTACAAGTATTTTGCAATGTACTGTGAAAGTCACTTATTAGAAATAACTAATCCTAAGAAATTAGCATGTAATATCTTTTTCTTTTTTTTAGGAAACATTCTAAATAAATCCTGTGCATTGATTGAGTCAGTTTCACTTATTTGGCCCTGTGAAGAACACACTGACACAAAGAAAATCCCAAATTATAAAATGTACTTGACTTGGTAAGGCTGAAGACTTCCCAACTAAAGAATAAAGGAGAAGAGAGGTCAGGCCTGGTGGCTCATGCCTGTAATCCTAGCACTCTGGGAGGCCAAGATGGGTGGACTGCCAAGTTTAGGAGTTCAAGACCAGCCTGAGCAAGAGTGAGACCCTGTCTCTAAAAACAGGTGGGCATTGTGGTGGGTGCCTATAGTCCCAGCTACTTGGGAGGCTGAGGTTAAAGGATCACTTAAGCCCAAGAGTTGGAGGTTGCTTTGAGCTAGGACACCACAGCACTCTACCCAGGGCAACAAAGTAAGACTCTGTCTCAAAAACAAACCAAAAAAGGAGTAGAGAAGTGAAGTTTCTCACACATCTTCCCTCACTAACCACTAAGAAGAGATAGCTAGGTCACAAAGAATAAGCACAGAAGTTAATGTTATATGTTACGTTCCACAGAAAGACACATCAGCAACAGAGCAAACAATATCTAAATAATGAGTAAAGTCCAAAACAGGATCTTCCAAACTATTCTGGAAGTTAAACAGAGGTAAAAATAACAAATTATATTTTATAACTAAACATACACACACAAAATACATATTCTTAATGAATTAAATTTAAAATAAGCTGGTGAGGTTTTCCCCTTTTTCTTATATATTTAACTCAGCACAAGAACACTTTTAAGAAAGATGAAAAAGAACTTTACTTGCTTATTAAGTACATTTTTTTCTATATTGTACTGTTTATAGATGTGCAACTAAAACTCAAGAAATATATACACATATGCATAAAATATATGTATCTTTACATATACAGACCTGCATGGGTGAACTGAACACATAGGAGGAGGTGGGAGATGAGGATGATTTTCAATGGTCACTGTTTTCTTCACATGATCTTGACTGATGTCTTCATACATGTGCTCAACTGTTAAAGGCTGCCGTTGCTGAGAGCATAAAAAAAATTCTGAAATTACTATTAATATTTAAAAATTTAGCCTCAAACTCAGTTCATAACATACTTATTCCCCCATTCTACTCATTTATAATTTACAATTTCAGACTATGTAGAATTAATCCGGGGAAAATTTACAATTTATTTATAAAAAGGGAAAAAGGGGGAAAGTCAGCATATCCATACTATATGACATAGATCACCACTAATGCAGAAGAGATCAGATCCCACAACGAGGAAGGTTCATGACTGTCAAAACATGTTCCTCACTTTGTAACTCATGGCTTATTTTATACTCTTGTTTCCCACTTACAATCATAAGATGCACAAGTTAAACAAGTTGATCTAATTTTAATTATCCTTTAACTCCAATAAGTTGATGAATTTAAAAGGTTTTCTGTCTTAAAGGGAAAAAATTACTTATGGTCATTTTGTAAATGACCATATATCTAACAGATGTTAAAATCAAATATACTACACATATCCATTTGTACACTACGAATATTTCAACTTCCCTCACGTTTTAAAGGGATAAGCTTGGAGGCCATGAAACAAATGTGTAACATTATTTCTGTTTAACAATAAGTATTATTATCACATTGAATAATTTATACTTTATTAAAAATAAGAACCAAGTATAATGCTAGTCATAAAACTTTTTAAAAAGTGATTAAAGACCATAATATAAACCCACGGACCTAATAAAGAAGGAATGAAGCCCAACAATTTATTTACACTAAAATATACTTCTGTTTATTTTTACCTCATCATAGCCAAACAACCATAGTCGTGGTGTCTGGTAATATTTATCATAAGTGATGTAAAGGTCATAAGTTCTGGTTTGCAAAATAGCATCTTCACCTCCAGCATCAGTTTTAGCTTTACAAGCTTCTACTATTTTCCTTGTGTCTAGGGTAGCCTGGAAAATAATAGAGAAATATTTATAAGCATCCAATCAGTATGAACGTGACATTCTAGAAAATCTATTTTTCCCATCCTACATTTTCTTTATTTCCTCAAAAATAAACTTTAAACTCAACGCTAAAGCTTTATATGATATAACCAATGTAAATAAATAAAAATTTATTTGAAACATCAATACATTATTAAGAACACTAATCCCCACGTTAATTCATTAAAAATTAACTGAAGAAAACTCAGTTTTCTGGAAGTGTGCTGGGGGCCATGAATTACATTTCTGACCATCTTTAATCTGGAGGATTAATTATAAGCAAAGCTCACCCCTGAATTTGAAAAAATTTATGGACAAGTTATTGTTGACCCTCACAATAACCTGAAAAAAAAGTCTTTCCATTAAATCGTTTTAAGGGTCTATTCTTCTTTGACACCTAATAAACTTAGTACTATATTGTCTGCAAAAAGAAAAAAAAAGAAGGTATTGTTGAAATTAAATGGTGGCAGACATGTCCAAGAAATATTGCAGGGATTTGATCCCTCTATGAATCTTGTGATAGAGATGATAACTAGTGGGTGACAGAATAACATACTGGAATGGTGGTAATATGAGGACTAGTAGCATCATATTAAAAGCCTTGGAACAAGAAAAAAAAAAGGTATCGTTGAAATTAAATGGTGGCAGACATGTCCAAGGAATACTGTAGGCATCTGATCCCTTCAGAACCATGTGTGGAGATGGTAACTAGTGGGCAACAGAATAATATACTGGAATGGTGGTAATATGAGGACTAGTAGCATCATATTAAAAGCCTTGGAACAAGAAAAAAAAAAGGTATCGTTGAAATTAAATGGTGGCAGACATGTCCAAGGAATACTGTAGGCATCTGATCCCTTCAGAACCATGTGTGGAGATGGTAACTAGTGGGCAACAGAATAATATACTGGAATGGTGGTAATGTGAGGACTATTAGCATCATATTAAAAGCCTTGGAACAAGAAATCCATGTCCTCTCCCCAAAAAGTCTGATTTACTATGACTTCAAAATTGGATTGTGTACACTTCCATATTCAACTTTATGTTAAATAAACTTTTCTAACAGTCAAAAAAAAAACTCAATTTACAAACCTCATCTGTTTCCAACAATCCACTCTCTTCATATTCTGTTATAAAAAGCAACAATAAATTAGTAAAGTTCTAGAAAATTCCATAAACCAAACTATATATTATTTCAGAGTATTATTCAAATACTGGGGTTTCGCTTTTGTTTTTAAATGAAGATACTAAATACATATATACACACACATAAGTATATATATGTATACACACATATACACAGATGTATGTGGATACATACATATACTTTAAAACAACAAATACTTCACATAACAAAATCCCAGAAAAAGTCACTATGTTTAAGGTTCGGTGTATGTTAGTCTATTATTATCAATTGATATAATAGTACTATACTGTCTTCAGTGACTCCACAGCGTAGACAAGGTTATTTATCTAACTGCGTAAGTATGCTCATTAAAGTTATCAGTGACTTCTACTTTGCTGCATCCAGTGGTAAATTCCCAATTCTCATCTCTTTTTTTGCAACAAATATTGAGCAATAATAATAATGCAAAAAAAGTAACATTCACATTGTCAGATAAAAGTATGTCTATCATATAGAATGCTTTGACTCTGAGGTTCAGTATAAATCAGTTAACTTATTATTTTTTTCAGAGTCTCAAAAAATAGACAACTAATATTTATAAATAAAAATAAAAGACAATTTCGAAAAACAGATCATGCCAAATCTTATGGACAACAGAAAAAGAAGAAATACTTCAAAATCATTCTACTTCATCTGGATACACCTAATATTAAAATTGGAAAAAAATGTATTATTATTAATAAGGGAAATCACAAACAATTTTCATCTAAATTGACCTTTAGTCACATGTGGCATGATTTATTCCCTGCTCATTTTAACACTATTTCCTTGACTTTTAAGATATTTTATATTCCTGGCCTTCCTCCCACAACTGGCTGCTCCTTCAATATGGTTTGTGTTGTTTCTCATCATTGACTACTTAAAATACCATAGGAACCAAGGGCTCAGTTTTTGGTCCTTGTCTTCTCTCTATTCACACTTAACTCCTGTAATGATTCCACCTAGTCTTAGTGGCTTTAACTGTCTATGACTTTTAGATTTTATTCCCTAACTGCAGACTTGGGTATCTTAATTTTTGAGTTTACATCTCCACTAGACAACCAACAGACACTGCAAATATCACATGTCTAAAACTGAGCTCCTGACTCCTCTCTCCAAAGCTAATCACTCTTTTAATTTTCCCCATCTCATTTTATGGTATTCTTGCAGATCAAAAACCTTGGAGTCACACTTGACTACTCTGTCGTTCATATCCCACATCTAGTCCAGTAAAAAATCCCTTTGGCCCTACCCTCAAATGTGTTCAGAATCCTACTGTTGCTCTTCATTACCAATGTTATGACCCTAGCCCAACCCACCATCATTTCTTGCCTAGATTATCAAAATAGGCTCTTAACTGTTGTTCTTTTCCCCTTCAGTCTATTCTCAACATTGCGATCACAGCGATCACAGCGATCTCAACATTGCAATTGTGTGTCAGTCCTCTATTTTAAAAACCCTGCAGTGGTTTGTCTTAATCTTAGTTGAAGTCAGGACCCTACACTATCTGGTTCTTCGTCACCTCTCTGAATTCAGCCTTAATTACTCTCTCCTCCTTCATCTCTGGACATAGGTTCCTCCTCACAGTATTTTATATAAACTACATGTGATACCAAATCAAGGCATTTGAACTCTTCTCCTAAATATCTAAATACCTTATTCAATCATTTCCTTCTAGGATTTATTCAAATTGTATATTTTCAATGAGGTTTTTCTTGACTTAAGAATTGCAACACTTATTCTCACCCGATGATTTCCTAACCCTTTCCCTCCTTTACTATCCTCCCTACCACTTATAACCATCTAATATAGTATATATTTTGTTTATGTACTTTTTGTCACCCCAATCAGAATATAAATTCTGTAAGACTTTGTCTACTGCTTTATTTCTTGCATCAAGAACAGTACCTGATATGTACTATATTGCTCAATAAATATTGCTGCGTAAATGAAAATTACCTTTTATATTAGATACCATCAGCACTGGTTTATGAACAAAATTCCACATATAGCAATTGCTCTTAAACTCTATCCAAAGAAAATGTAACAAACACACTAAAAGACTTTATATATAAGGTAGGCCTATAGCTTGACTCTAAAAACAGTGCTTTTCTCATATGATTTTATGCCATCTTCCCAGCTTGGTCAACTGTATGCTATTCAGAGACAGATAGAATCCAGAAACAGTATTTGTGCAAAAAGGTGGTAAGTTTAGTTTCTAACAACTGTGAGACATCAAGGTGGAAATGAAGCTGAACAAATCTGAAGTTAAGGAGATCTGAGTTGGAGATTTAGATATGGAAGATGATATATGAGCAATTTTGGTTACAGGTAACTCTCATATTTCCTCAAGGAAAAGGTGTTTATCATCAAACTAAGAATAAGAATCTCACTAAATTTATTTTTATCTCAGTTGAAGTCAGGACCCTAGCACAGCTAGGTTTCAGGGAGACTCAGAAATAATTTTTGAAACATAATTGAAGAGTACTTTTACGCCAGCAAACATCATTTACTATTATAGTGCTTCAATTTTATGTGGCACAATCTAATACCTGTAAGCTATACAACATGTCTACCCCACCCTAAACTCTATGTAGTTTTTAGGCTTCAGTCACCTTACAACCTCCAGTGTCTGCCCTCTGTCTTTTTCATATTCTTTTCCTTTTTCCAATTTCTACAACACACACACACCCTCTCTATTCATATATATACTCATATTCACATTTAAACTATCATAGAGAATCTGATGCAACTCATACACCATCTTTTTACACTGCACAAACTTTCATGTCAGTATGCCATTACAAAAACTCTTAAGACAAAATTTGGGAATGTAAAGAATGAGCAAGGAAAAAAATATTGGATCTCCATGAAACACAGCAAAAGACAGAAGAATTTAGATGAGTCAAAAGACGATGATGACGACAACCATTATGATGACAGCAGTGTTACAGAATCCAAGGAAGGAATAAAAGAGGGTATGTTTAACGGTATCAAATAATGCAGAAAAGGCAGAATAAAGACAGACTGGATTTAACAAAGAGGGCACCCTAGTCATAGCAAATTCTTTTCTTTCCTTTTTCTTTTTTTGTTGTTTGGCAGGCTCTGGCTGGGTTTGAACCCACCATCCTGGTGCACTGGCCAGTGCTCTAACCATTGAGTGAGGGGTGCCTAGCCAGTAATAGCAATTTTCTCATCTATTTTTAAATATATAAGATTTCACGTGCATTAAAGATTATCAAACTAATGAAATACAAAGCTTTTAATAGTTATATATCACAGACCTGTATTACTTGATTCTGTTAGTATAGTGAGTTTCTATAGCTTGTTTAACAATGATTCCCTAATATGTGTACAGAGACTCTCAATTGGCAAGCCTAGGAAGGTTCAGAATCTTCTAGAACTGTGAGGGGATTCTATGTAGTTCAAAGGGCCTCATTAAAAATCACTATCTTTAGGTTTTAATGCAAAGATACAATCAAAAAGGAGAAAGAAAAATATAAAATCCACAAGTAAACTTTGTTCTGCTCTGAAATAATTAAGAGTATTTTATAGCCGTACCCTGCATTAAAGATTCATAGCTAATATTTATCCTAGTAGAAATAAAGTTATCTAAGATAATGTTCTAGGTAAAAAATGAGACCAAGATCAAGATAAATTTTGTACTCATGATATTTAAACCAAACAAAATCCTCTCTAGGCTGTTAAGTGCTAAAATTTAAAACTCAATGGAAGATAATTCTTAATCCACATGGATTACGAATATTCCACAATCAATATTCTAGCAGAATTAAAGCAAGTCTAGAACACAAATACCTTCCATATCTGCAGCTTCTCCTTCATCATCCTCTTCTTCCTCTTCACACAGTGCTGAACAATCTTGCAGCTTTACACTATCCTTTGAAATCAATTATATTTAAAAATCACTTAAACATGTTTGTTAGTTCAAACATGGAACACTCATGTACTAGCACATTTAACTACTGAAAATAAGAGCATTAAGGTAGTTATTATCCTTAAGAAACTCAAACTTGGCTCGGCACCTGTGGCTCAAGTGGCTAAGGCGCCAGCCACATACACCTAAGGTGGCGGGTTCGAATCCAGCCCGGGCCCACCAAACAACGATGACTGCAACCAAAAAAATAGCCGGGAGTTGTGGCGGGCGCCTGTGGTCCCAGCTACTTGGGAGGCTGAGGCAGAAGACTCACTTGAACCCAGGAGTTGGAGGTTGCTGTGAGCTGTGATGCCATAGCACTCTACCCAGGGGACAGCTTGAGGCTCTGTCTCCAAAAAAAAAAGAAACTCAAACTCCAGTGGAGATGACAAACCTATATATCAATTATTAAAAGTAATGTGCTAAGTGCTATGATTGAAAACCATCAAAGATATTATGAAAGCACTAAAAGTCATCTAAGCTAACCATTTAAAAATAATTGCCAGTTGTTGGGTGGCACCTGTGGCTCAAGGAGTAGGGTGTTAGCCCCATATACAGGAGGTGGCGGGCTCAAGCCCGGCCCGGCCAAAACTACAAAAAAAAAAAAAAGTGCCAGATGCACTCCCAATAAAAATTTTATTTAATCATTAGTATTAGAAAATCAACCCAAAGTTATGTTAACTTGTATGACACTTATAATTTAAAGGAGAAAAAGTATATCTATATATATGTAAATCACAATACATTTATAAGCTAAAAATAAATTACCAATAAGACACCGTATTTTTAATTTGTTAACAATATCCTGGCTGAATTAAGTTAGCCAGTTATCAGACTTTACAGTTATTACAACACATAAGATTTCAGTTCAATTTCTTAAATATATTAGCACTACAAGGAAAGAATAATGCTAACCAATGACAAGCCTAAAATACAATTTATCATTTTCACAAAGTTAATATTCTGAAAATCTGTGATCAACATACTAAATGAATCAACTGGACATCTGGTTTCATCCAGGTTATATTTTACGTAGAGGTGGCTTTATTTACCATTAGAAAGTTAAATCATGTGTATCATTATTATGTTCAAAATGTGAAGCCACAGATGAAAGATTGCCAGTGTCTGGATAATTATCAGATGAGCTAATATCTAAACTAATTATTAAAGGAAATTTTAATCATGCTGGCCAAATTCACACGCAATATAGACTACAACAGAAACCGACAACCAAGATTATTAACACTTGCATCTAGATGGTAAGATACTAAGCACTGGGTTATAAAAGTAACACAAATCCTATATTAAATAGGAAATAAGAAAGATATATTCTAGTTATAAATTATTCTAAGTATTTATCCTTTAGCAGGATATGAGGATGTTAAGTGAATAACAAGTATAATAAACATTATTATATTTATTAAAAATTCTTGGAAGAATTATCATAAATTCACCATTCCAAAATAATGCTATTCATACCATTTTGCCATCTATCATTCCCAAAGTCTGAAGCATACACACTAATGGCCAGAGTAAACAAGATCTTTTGAAGCAGCAAGACCACTGTGACATTTCTCCTTAATTACCCAACTCTCTAAAAAGTTGAATTTCAAAAGGATGAAATCTCAGGCCAATAAACTTACTCCATAGCAAGCAAAAATTGTGTCCTGAAAAAAATAAAACTTGTATATAACACTTTTTGTTAAATCCCAGTTACAAATTCCAAAAGCTCCAAATGATAAAATCACACATAAAAGTATCTAATGTTAGTAACTATTGTAGTGAATGTTTCCTAAGAACAGAAAGAACACAATTGTTCCATCCAAGTCGCCTATCCTCTAAGTAACTTCGCTTTCTAAAAAAAAAATTATAGGAAAGGTGAAGACATGTTGTATTTTTTTAAATATTTTCAAACTACAGATATATAAAAAACCATGGAGACAATGTACTCAATCTAAGAAATAAAAAGTTAATAGCTACAGTCTAAAATAACTCAAAACTTACAAGCTGAAAAATTCTACCCAATCATATACTTTACCCTCTCCCCAAGTAAATCATATAATAAACTTACCTGATTTAGCTTTCATTCATCTAAAATGTCATGAATTTAAATAAGCTAAAGTTATAAATTTTCAAAATAAAAAACTCCAAATTACCAGTAATTTAGAAGAATATATATAGCAAATTGCTTACAATATTTAAACTACAAAATTTAAATTAGCATCTTTTCATCCACAAGTAGATACCCTCCACACAAAAATAATTTACTTACACAACGATTTGCTACCAAATATACTTAAAAAGAAAAAGGTATCTCTGTTGAACTAGAAAGAAGTCTTTTCAATTACTGAAAATTAGTAATCTGTACAAGTTACAATCTCAAAAATGTTTTTCTTAAACAATTATAAGGAAAATAAGACAAGCATTAGGAAATAGTGGTGTTTTGGTATGTTGATATAGAAAAATGGAAGAGAAAGGAATAGCTGAAATTTCTGAGGTTGATAATAAATAACCAGAGTTTGCATAAGAGGTGAGTGATCTTAAAATAGTAGTATATATTTACGTATAAGCATATAACTAGGTCATTAAATTTAGAAATATAACTAATTTAACCAGTACCTTGCTTTCCACTGTAATCTCCTTAACTGCTTCAGTTATTCCTGCAATACCTGTTTAAGATTCAGCAGAAAATAATAAAAATTATTATTACAATATTTGTAATAAATATTAGCAGCATTTTCAGATATGAACTCTAGTAGGAATAAATAATCCCAAAGGCACTTCCTTCAAATTAAAAAAGGATTAATAGGATAATTTACCATTAACTATCCTATTCTATCATTCTTCCTTGAGTCTCTATAAAGTATTTTTTAAATAAACAGCTTAAGAGACTACAGGACTGTTATTCTGTTAAACAGGCATTGAAATTTTCTCAAAAAGGAACTGGTCATCTTGACAGAGATTGAGTGTGCCCTATCTGAAACATTTGGGGCCAGAAGTATTTCAGATTTCAGATTTTTTGGGGTTTTGGAATATCTGCATAGTTACTATTACTAGTCAAGCATCCCTAATCTGAAAATCCAAAATTCCCCAAAAGCATTTTCTTTGAGTATCATATGAGCACTCAAAAAGTTTTAGATTTTGAAGCCATTTCAGGTTTTGGATTTTTGGATTAGGGACACTTCACCTGTATGTAAGCTATTTGCTTTAGATATCTAGAACATCCAAAGACACAAACATATCACACTTAAATGGGCTTTCTACTGTTTCCATGTTTTATTTAATCCTTACAAACACTATACTGTGAGGCAGTCAGAGTAACTATGTGCCAAATGAAGTCTCCAGAGAGGTAAAATAATTAGCTTGTGTCTCACATCCAGTTAAATGAGAAAACTGGGATATGGAAATCCACAGCAACTTACCTGCCATTCAGTTCTCTCCACCATGCCTCACTCAGCAATTATCTCAGAATCTACTTATCTCAGTGAAAATATTAAGCAAGTGGCAGTACCAGCAGTCAGTAAGACAATATATTTAATTCGAAAAACCTGTCAGTGTTCTCAAATAATTTGTTTGGCAGGGACAGGAAATAAAGACAAAAATCGCTAAAGTTACTACAGAAAAAAAACTAAATACAAAACATGCTTAGCTTGTTAATCTTCTAAAATTTTGGTGCAGCTATTCAACATCTAAATGAAAGAATTTTGCAAATGAAAGATGTCAGAACCCAGAGACATAGCATAAAGCTTTTACTTCATAACAGTTTTTCCAGACATTGCTATATAATAGGTATGATTATTTTATAACATTAAAACCCAAATTGTAACATATCAACAAAATGATTCACTAAATCCTGTACATAAAAACAAAATACATTTCTTCAATTTGTCAAAACAATTACACATAGTAGAATAATGTAGTAGTATCCAAATAAACCAGAGTATTCAAAAAGACAGATACAGTTGGCAAAGAAAAAGAAAGCTCAAATGATTCTAATGAAGGTAAAGGTCGTCATGGTTAACTTTATGTCAACTTGGATAGACTGTAGTGCCCAGATGTTTGGTCTAAATGCTGCTATAAAGGTATATTTTAGATGTGATGAACATTTAAATTAGCAAACTAGGTAAAGCAGATAACCCTCCATAATGGAGGGGAATCTCATCCAATCAGTTTGCGACTTTAAAAGAAAAAGACTAAGGTACTCCACAAGAAGGAAATTCAGCCTCTAGACTAGCTTAGGACTCAAGCTGCAATGTCAACATTTTGCAGAATTTCCAATCTGCAGGTGTGCCCTGTAGAATTCAGACTTGCCACCCCTGTAATCATGTGAGCCAATTCCTTAAAATAAATCTATCTGTATCTATACCTACGCAGTTATCCCCACTTATGCCTGAAACCACAGATTGTATTAAATCCTATATACACTATGAGTAACAGTCAATCTGACAGCTAGGTGACTAATGGGTTGGTAGTATACAGAATATGAATAGACAAAGGGATGACCCACATCTTGGGCAGGATGGGATGGGACTACAGAAGCATTTCAGATTGTGGATTTTTGAATTAGGAATACTCCACTTGTAAACTATTTGTTCAAAACACTGTGCAATTTAAAACTGATGTATTATTATTATTTCTGGAATTTTCCATTTAATATTTTTGGACAGTGGTTGGCCACATTTAACCGAAAGTGCGGAAAGCAGAACTGAAGATAAAAGGGATACTCTGCTCTCTGGAGAGACACAATAAATAGAAGGGCTAACGGAAAAAAAAGAAACCCAGTTAAAGCACAGCTGAAGCAAGAGGAACTGAGTTGAATAAGTAACCAGTACTTGGCCTTATGAGTAAGTTGGAAGCATTGCAGTCATCAAATTAGGACATAATTTGCTATGGTTTTAATGTCTCCTCCCAAATTCATGTTAATAACTGCCATTGTGACGGTATTAAGAGGATCTTTAAGAGGTGAGTAGGTCATGAGGGGTATGCCCTCTTGAATGGATTAACATCATTATTTTGGCAACAGGATATTCTTGGGAGTAGTTTCCTGACACAATGATGAAGTTCACCCCCATCCCCTTTGTCTCTCACACATCTTTGCTCATTATGGTGGGGTTTCTGCCATGTCATAATGCAGCAAGAAAGCCCTCACCAGATGTGACCCTTTGATGTTAGACTTCTTAGTTTCCAGAACTGTGAGTCAAATAAACCTCTTTTCTTTATAAATTACCCAGCCTGTGGTATTGTTTTGGCAGCAGAAAACAATGACAAATTTTAAAGATAAAATTCTATGAGTATCTCTCATAAACATCAGTTACAATTTATTACACTAAACAAACTGTAGTTTTTTGCATATATGAAAATGTTACCAGGGAAAACTTTTTAGTTGTTAGTTGAATTTCATTTTTTTAGGTGTCTAATCATATTGACACCTACTTATCTATGTGAAAAATGACTTTGCAATATGTACATGAATTTTGGAACAGCGATTAAGACAGACTACAACTAGACAACTCATTAACTTGTCATCAGAAACAGTGCTATTATCAATGGTGCTAGACCATCAGTACAGAATTTACTACTGATGTGCTGCCAACATTTTCCTGCTATAGGAAAACTAAAGCAGAATAGTTTAAAAGTTTTAGAAAGATCAGGGGAAAAAAAGAAGTCTAACAGCACTACTTGGTAGATTAAAAAAAGAGTAATTTTTGAAATCATTTTAAAAAGCTGTTCAACCTGTTATTTTCTCTAGCCCTTGATATACCAATATTTAGCTCATTAAGCAGCAAATAAATTTCAGATCAAGAAGCCCAAGTCCTTAATCTGTGCCTATTAACTCCACAAGCAAATGAATGCAACATCCCTTACTCAGAGTAGAGGAGAAACAGACTGAAGGAGTACTTTAATCTGTACAGATTGTTCAGCCCTCTGTCCAATACAGATGATTCTCAATGGGGGTGGGAGGGACAGCAATTATTCCCCTCAAAGAACATTTAGTAATGTCTATAGACATTTTTGGTTGTCACAACTAGGGAATGCTGCAGGCATATAGTAGGCAGAAGCTATAGACACTGCTAAACATTTTACAATGCACAAGAAATATAGAATTATCTGGCCCAAAATGTCAACAGCACCAAGGTTGAGGAACTCTGCTCTGTTACTACTGCTGAAGATAAATGCGTGTACCTCCTAGGACTCAGAGGGAGGAAATCTGTTCTTAGTATTATGAATTTAAATTTAGAAAACATTTTCTTCATCAAAACTAAATCATAAATGGTAGGTACAGTAGCACATAATACTAGTTAAATAAATATAATGGCAACAAAAGGTTTTAGGACTTAGAATGAAAAAGCTTATTTGGGGTTCCAAACATATGCTTATGAAAGCCCTAAATTTGTTTAACAAATATTTAATGAACAACTTCCATATCATACACTATGATAGACACTGAGGATTCAACAATGAATCTCCACCATCACAGAGGTCATACCGTGTTTCCTCGAAAATAAGACACTGTCTTATATTCATTTTTTCTCAAGAAGACACACTAGGGCTGATTTTCAGGGGATGTCTTATTTTTATTAAGTATAATACAACAATCTACATTTATTCAAATACAGTTAAGTCATCTTCTTCTGGAACTTGACAGGGGAACCAACTTTGTTGGCGGGGCTGGCACTAGTGATGCGTGAACTCCTTTCCCCTAGCTGCTCACATGTGTGCAATAGGATGCCTGTGACTGCGCACTCACACCTGCCCAAGTGCAAATGGCTCAGAGAAAGGAGCTGTGGCAGATAAAAGGTATTCCAGTCTTCCTTACTGCTCCTCCCCGAAATGCATGGTGTGGCTATGCAGCATATCTTATTATCAGGATAGGGCTTATATTTAACAAATGCATAGAAATCCTGCTAGGGCTTATTTTTGGGATAGGTCTTATTTTCGGCGAAACACGGTAGGTACTTAGAATTTCTTTTAGTAGTCATTCAAAAAATAATTAAATACTTTTACATGTCAGTTCTCTGGTTAAAATAAATGCAAGTACAGTATAGTTCCTGTCATAGAGGTCATAGCCAGCAATAAAATGACATGTAAGCAAGAAATTCTAAAGCAAGGCAGTAGGCATGCTCAGTATTTCTGACTGGCTTTTTCTTGTATTCAGAAATATAAAAGGGCCAGGAGCAGTGGGTAAAAACCACACCTGTAATCCTAGCACTCTGGGAGGAGGAGGCAGGTGGATTGAGCTCAGGAATTCAAGACCAGCTTGAGCAAGAGTGAGACTCTGTCTCTACTAAAAACAGAAACACTAGTCAGGAGTGGTGGCATAAGCCTGTAGTCTCAGCTACAGGGGACTGACAAAAGAGGATTACTCAAGCCCCAGAGTTTGAGGTTGCTGTGAGCTATGATGCCACAGGACTCTTCCCAGGGTGACAAAATAAGATTCTGTCTTTAAAAAAACAAAAAAAGACAGAAAGAAATGTAAGAGAAAATAATAGGGGTATTTTCAAATTGCAAATGAAGTAGCAGGTACTATAAAAATTTGGCACACTCCAAAGGCATTTTTTTGAGTTTCTAATCTGTCCCTTTTCCTTTTTCATGTCAAAGTATACTGGAACAAAACTGTGCCTTCCATATCCTCTTTTTAACTCAAAGCTGTTACAAAAGGTTGTGAAAGAGTTTAAAACAACTTAACCTAAATACATGCCACTCTATATTCCTCTTACCTGTGTTGTGATATGTATCTACCCAGCCTCCATCACCATCATCTTCTTCAATGATAGCTTCCAATTCATCTGAATATTCCATCTGTTTGCACCGCTTATAACATGGCACTATTAAAAAAAAAAGAAATCCACCGCACCATGGCAAATACAGTTACTAAGACATAATCTGTTAACCATAAATCCATTAGAAAGAGATAGTTTATTCCATAAAATATAATATTTACACTAACAAAATATTAAGTGAATATATTCACTTTTAATGAAAGTCGTTGAAAGTTATATTAGGCCACACACAATTATTTGACCGCATTTATCTTTCCCTATATTGCTTTATTGTAAGACAAATAAAAGGCTGTTCGGAGTGTTCTACATATTTCTTTATCATGACAGTCTGTGAAAAACAGCAGGCTGAAGACAGAGATGTCATTGTTCAATTTCAGGCTAATGAATACAACCTTGTTTGAATGTCTTATTCTCATAACATGGTACTGGCTCTCATACTCTGAGGCGGTAGAGGTAATCTGGTTTTCAAAGCTAAAATAATGCTCAATACAAATTTCAAGATTCATATTTAAGTTCTAGTTATTCCCAATAAATAGTTTAAAATTCACCAAATTGCTCAATTTCACTTTCTTATTCAACACTAGTGCAAAGTTCTTCATACAACAAATGTGTCAACTAACGGACACTATGATGCATAAACCTAAATGTGAACATAAAGTAAAAACAAGGCGTGGGTCAACAAATTATAATTACTCTATTTTTTTTTAATAAGCAGGATATAAATTACTATTATGGTATGGGCAAGAAAAAAAATCATTGTTTTGTATATATTATTTTCCCTTTTCCTATGATTAGTAAATTAGAGTAGAAATCAATGTACTATTTGATTATTTAGGGACTGTAACACCTTTTTGATAAATTACCTTCGTAGAACACCACATGTTTCAAACATTTTTTTGTGCCTACAGGCAATCCTTCAATGGCATAAGGGATAATAAAATCTTTACCTTTGAGTTTTTAGATGTCACAGGCGGTACCAATTTCATTTTCCATGAAAAATTTAAGTCTAAAGAAGATAATATCATACACCTAAAAAGATTATGAAGTCAACTTAAAAAAATCCAATAGGAATAAGTCTAACTTCCCTTATGTTTCGTAGATCTTTTTGGTGATAAGAAATAACAAAAAGAGAAGAAGAGATAAAATCAACTAAGGAAAAAAAAATTCCAGCAATTAAAAACCCTACAGCTTCATTAAATTTCTGAATTTCTATGTGAGAGACACTATAAGAATAGCTTTAAGCAAAAATTTGGATCAATAAGAACTAAAGGTTTTTCATGTGGTTGATTTTAATATAACTATACAAAATTTACTAATGTACATGACATAATTCTTACCATTTTTGGTTACCAAAAATTGTTTGGCTGTTGGTAGGTATGCCTTCACTTTTACCTCCTCCCCTGTTGCCCTTTAAAAACAGTGAAAAGCACAAAAATACAAAATATATTTTAAAAGGCAAATACAGAAATATTACATATAAATCTCAAAACTACAGAATCTAAACCCCTGAGAAAACTTCTTAAAAACTGATATGGGAAGGAAGCTCTATGTTAGGGCATGTAAAAGCACAATAATAATATAAGTGAAATATACTAAGTAATACAGATAGAGCTAACAGAATTTGGATTAAATATTAGACAAAAAAGTAGAATAATAGACAACAATTTAGCAACTATCATGTTTGCCTTTAAACCAAAAGAAAATGCTGCTCCTTAGTATGCTACAGCCTATTACATAATCTCTCAGATTTTTATTCCTAAAGTATTGTTCATCTTGAGAACAAGAAAAGGCAGAGAAAAAGCTGCATGACATTATATAACAATGTAGGTGGCTGGCAAAATCTCTGTTCCTGCCACTGAATTAAAATTGGAACTAAGAAACACAAGATGTTTTGAATAAGATGATGATGTTAAGAATAATAATGCTTGAAAACAAGAAATCCCTTATTACTAAGTGCTTAAGTATAGGACTTAGAACTATAACATGTACTATTTTCAATGAATAACTCTAAATGATAGGTAATATTGCCCAGGCGCAGTCTCATGCCTGTAATCCTAGCACTCTGGATCACCTGAGGTCAGGAGTTTGAGACCAGCCTGAGCAAGAGTGGGATCCTATTTCTACTAAAAATAGAAAAATTAGCCAGGTACTATGGCAGTCTTCTAGGTTTTTTGACTAGTGCTAACTGTCAGATTCAACAATGTCACTGCAATGCTTGAAGTTCTAAAAGGAGTTAGAATAAGGTCATGATAGTACTTCTGGACATGAAGCATGGAAATAATCTGCTTGTAACTCTTGATTTAAAATGAATTATTCCTTTGGCTCAGTAATTCAGCCGTAAGTGTAGACAATGAGGTGAGGTGTAATTGAGTTCTAAGTTAGAATAAAATTATTGCAACCATAAATTCATAAAACATAAATGGAAACTAGTGGTACTAGCTAAAAGAAGATTCTACATAGCATTCTGAGAGGCTGAGATAGGTAGTTGCCCGAGTATACAAGTTTGAGACCAGCCTGAGCCAGATTGAGATCTCCTCTCTAAAAACAGCCCAGCGTTGTGGCGAGCACCTATAGTCCCACTTACTGGGGAGGCTGAGGCAAGAGAACCGCTTGAGCCCAAGAGTTAGAGGTTGCTGTGAGCTATGATGCCACATACTCTACCAAGGGCAACAAAGTGAGACTGTATCAAAAAAAAGAACTTCAGAAAATTCTGTCCATAATATAAACCCCTATAGCAATGCTATAAATCAACACCTAAACTATTTAGACAATTAATGGCTATGACAAGAAGAGATTATACACTGTCTTCATTGAGATATCTTTGTCAAATTTATTGTCTCAATAAAGACAATGCATATGTATCATATTAAAAAATCCTAAACCAGTTCTTTTCATAAAATATCAGGTTAAATTTTATATACCTATTTAACCTGAAATACATAATTCAGATCAAAACTTAGCTAAATATAATTTAAACAGAAAATTTAGGATAGAGACAAAAAAAGAATCTTACTAAGTCAAAGAGCTTCTACGATGAGCTCCATTTTAAATATGGAACAAAAATACATGCGGGAAAGAAAAAGACATAAAAATAAACGATTCTGATATTTTGATCTTTTTTAGTACCTAAGAAATAATGCCCTAGTATAGGAGATTAAAAAGCAGTGACGACTGTATCAAGTACAAGTTAAATATAAAAATGAAGGGGTCTAAAATAGGCCACAGATGAAACAGAATTCCAACTCTGGCTTTAAAAAGCTTAATTATTTACACTCTTTAGATATTAACAAAAACATTATGACAATTAGAATGTTGTTAATTACAGAACCCTTACCCTCAATCAACACTCTACCTTTCAGCTATGACTGAAAAATGTTAATGAATAAAAATAATAAATTGAAACATCCACATACAAACAAAATGGTAATTCCAAACAATTCCAGTTCAAATAAAACAGTTTGCCACTACTGGGATCACTTTTCCAGTTACTGTCAGAAACTTTTTACCATTGGTACTTGAAAGTAATGATACTGTATTTATTTTAAAACTTTCTATTAGTATTTGAGATTTTTTTTTTTTTTGAGATAGAGCCTCAAGCTATACCCCTGGGCAGAGTGCCATGGCATCACAGCTCACAGCAACCTCCAACTCCTGGGCTCAAGCGAGTCTCCTGCCTCAGCCTCCCAAGTAGCTGAGACCACAGGTGCCCGCCACAGCGCCGCCCATTTTTTGGTTGCAGCCATCATTGTTTTTTGGCAGGCCGGGCTGGGGATTCGAACCCGCCACCTTAGGTGTATGTGGCTGGCGCCTTAGCTGATTGAGCCACAGGTGCCAAGCCATTATTTGGGATATTTTATAATATATGTTGTGAGAACTGCTAAATTGTTTAAAGTACTTCATAACCAAGAGAAAAGTTACTGAGGAAAATTAAAATTTAAAGTCTCTTAAGAAGCAGACTTATGGTTAAGACCATGATCAGTGCCATGAACCTTTACTTCCTAAAAGGGGAGCATACTTCTGAATCGTAACAGAAAGTGTTCATGTCTTTTGTTTTAAAGAACATAAAACTGCAAAATCTCTACATTTATTGTCATAAAAAATGTTCAATAAACATTTACTAATAAAAAAGCTGATCAAATTTATTAAACTCTTGAATTTTTAAAGAATTATGAGATCAGACCTAGATTCAATAAAGAAAGGAAGTAAATGCATTTATCTGAAATTCGTTCATCTTTTGTGCTAAAAGAGCAAATAGTCCTAACACTCACTTGTTCTTCATTTTACTTTGGCCATTATGAGCAGTTTTAACATAAAATCTACTAAGATAACAAACTGCTCACTCTAATTTTCATGCATTGACCTACTTTGCCCTAATTCTGAATCCACACCTTTTACTAAGTTTTTCTTGGCTCCATACTACTTACCATTGCCATGTTGGACAGTGATGGACTAAGTGGTCTCCAGCTGCCACAAACTATTCAGGATTTGGAAGAAAAGTGAAAAAAAGAAAGAAAAATTGAACATCACTGAATGTCAGGTCGCAAAATACAAAATTGATTGTTCTGAATAACTTTAATACCTAATAATCAATTAAAATGCAAAAAGCACCAAACCTGTTTCACCAGCCTTAAAATTTATTTTCATCATTATTAATCTCCAAAAATATTTCACATCCATAAAAACTTAAATCAATCTTTTTTTTTTTTTTTTTTTTTTTTGAGACGGAGCCTCAAGCTATCCCCCTGGGTAGAGTGCCATGGCATCATGCTCACAGCAACCTGCAACTCCT
>NW_003852517.1:2170792-2183578 GCF_000181295.1 Otolemur garnettii
AGCCTTAAAATTTATTTTCATCATTATTAATCTCCAAAAATATTTCACATCCATAAAAACTTAAATCAATCTTTTTTTTTTTTTTTTTTTTTTTTTTTGAGACGGAGCCTCAAGCTATCCCCCTGGGTAGAGTGCCATGGCATCATGCTCACAGCAACCTGCAACTCCTGGGCTCAAGCGAGTCTCCTGCCTCAGTCTCCCAAGTAGCTGGGACTACAGGCGCCCGCAACAGTGCCTGGCCATTTTTTGGTTGCAGCCATCATTGTTGTTTGGCGGGCCCAGGCTGGGGATTCGAACCCACTACCTTAGGTGTATGTGGCTGGCGCCTTAGCCGCTTGAGCCACAGGCGCCGAGCCATTTAAATCAATCTTGGAAGAAAAATACACTCAGTAATTTAAAAAAATTCAATGGTTATCATTGGATTTAAAAATGTAAAAAGGGCTGGGTGCAGTGGCTGACCCCTATAATCCTAGCACTTCGGGAGGCCGAGGTGGGTGGACTGCCTGAGCTCAAGGGTTCCAGACCAGCCGGAGCAAGAACAAGACCCCATCTCTAAAAATAGCTGGGTGCTGTGGCAGGTGCCTATAGTCCCAACTACTCAGGAGGTTGAATAAAGAGAATCACTTGAGCCCAAAAGTTTGAGGTAGCTGTGAGCTATGACACCATTGCACTCTACCAAGGGCAACAAAGTGGGGAGACTCTCAGCAAATAAATAAATATGCAAAAAGCATACAATATCATGTAACTAATAAAGGTTAAGACTATAAGATTAAAATGTCAAAATCCATTTTAAGAATAAATAAAATGGCTAGGTACCTGTGGCTCAAGTAGCTAAGGTGCCAGCCACAGACACCTAAGGTGGCGGGTTAGAATCCAGCCCAGGCCCGCCAAACAACAATGATGGCTGCAACCAAAAAATAGCCGGGTGTTGTGGTGGGCGCCTATGGTCCCAGCTACTTGGGAGGGTGAGGCAGAAGACTCGCTTGAGCCCAGGAGTTGGAGGTTGCTGTGAGCTGTGATGCCACAGCACTCTACCCAGGGGGATAGCTTGAGGCTCTGTCTCAAAAAAAAGAATAAAATGTACTAAGGTTCTGCTAATACAGTAAAAATCTGAAAAATTTACTAAATAGATAAAAGTCCTATTTTATTATATCACAGTGCACATTTCTTTTTCTTCTTTTTATTATTTTTAAAAATTAAGGTTAGAAGCTTTTTGTTTGTGTAAACAAACTCTGGACTTTCTGCGCAAGCTAAACTGTGCAAGTTTTTGGTTTTCTTCAGAATTAAAAACTGAACTCGGAAAGAAAGAGTTTAATTTACAAGGACATGAACCAAAGGACAGAAATCCCAGAGAAGTCTGTTAAGCATAACTGTAGTGTCCCAAGTCAAGCAGTATGTGCACATATTTTCTCAATTACTTCTATTTCACAATAGCTCTAACTTAAAATCTTGTATTGTTCATGAGTTTATTACCCAGCAAAAAATTACAATATATTTAATCTACTATTTTTCTGAGAAAGTATGCCTACATAAAATACACTATTTTGAGAGTAAAATTCTATCAAATAAGAATCCTGAAAATAACCCTCTTTTAGCAGGAATTATTAACAAGACATAACAAGCCGTATCTCCAAAAGAACTTTATAAATGTTTTTGTTCTTTTATCTCAAATAATCTATTATTTAAACTGGTTAAGTAAGAGCAAAAACCGAAATGAAGACAATAGTTTCTTTCTCAAGTTTTAAACCTTTTGGGGTCACTGCAACCAAATGTTACATAGCTCTGTAGTTATCAGAACTTATTACCACTAAAAGTAATCATTTAACAAAATGCAAGGAAAACAAAGATTTAAAAATAAAAATTCTTTAACCATGCTACCTTGAAGTAACAATACTGTAATATTTTGTCCCTCTAGCAGTATCTATTTTAAAAAAACAAAACACTAGACATTAAGGAACATTATAAAACATGTAGAATTGCACCAATAATTAGTATATGTGTACATCTGCCCCTGTAGGCAATGATAGCTACTACCTGCTTCATACGTGCAAATGAAATAAAAGGAAGCTATAGACAAAATTTGTAAATGGTCAAGACTGCCTGCAGTACCATTAAATTAAATGAATAAATTCTTTTAAATACTTAAACACTCATAGTGATTAAATACTTTCTTGTGGTATCATCAACAAACAATTCTGACTCATTCCAGCAAGACAGTATCCATGTATCTTGGAGAACAACTCTATTCATCAAGCTACCCTCTCTATTAATAGTATTCTACTTCATCAAGCCATACACATATCCAACACTGAAGTGTTCTTTTCAGATGACAGACTATTAGACACTAGCTGCTCCTTTTTTAAACACAGTATTTCCACACCTCTAAATGAAAACAAAAAGATAGCTGGAGTCTTGACAGGCAGAAATCCAAAAACAGTAAGAGGAAACAAATCAACTCAGTATACATTATTTACCTAAAGTAATGATGCCTTCCCATTTTCCTCCTCCAGGGTCTTTCTAGTCTAACTTATTTCTGTACCTGTGCTCTTTCCCAAGCCAACATTATATTCTTGGTATCCAGCGGCGTTAGTTTTGCCTTGGATTTTTTTAAAAAGGGGATAATTCGTAAATTATTTTACAATGTAATTAAGTGTAATAATTATTTATACTAGAATGAACTCCAGTTTTAAACAGCTTAATTCTATCCAGTGACCACCAACTTGTACCTCTAACTCCAGCTATCTACTCAATAATTCATCTTCACACAGAGGAGATAAAATAAGAGAGACCAGGAGAACAGCATACTTTTCATCTCTACTCTTGATTTCAGATGCTTAAAGAGCCATGTCTAAATTATGCCTTTGTTTGGCAAGAATGTTAATGATATACTCACATCAAAACTTGGTTTTATTTGGCATTTGACGTATTAAATTAATGAAATCTAAGTTAGAATAGGACCTTCAGAAAACATCTAACCCAAACCTTTCATTTTATGATGAAGAAACACGAGGCCTGGCCTGGATAGCTTAACTGATTTGCTCAGGTTAAGAGAAATTAGAAAAATGGGTCTAGAAAGCCAGTCTCCTAGGTTATTTCAGTATCACCACATTATCTTTACTAAAAATAAAGACAAATGTAGACAAAAGATCAGTTTAGCAAACCACTCTTAAAACCCATAAGAATTCTGAACATAGAGATTCTATCACAATTGAAAATGAAAAGATCAGTTAATTCTCTGGCTAGCGGCCTTAGACTTTACAACAACAGTGTCATCACACAACATGGCTTATTTCAAAATGTTTCTTTCAAAACAATTAATAGAGTTCTGTTGCCAATGAGTGGTATTTTCAATGAGAGTTAAAAGATCCAACTTAAATAGTCTTTTATTAAGAACAAAACACCAAATTACATCTCATGCCTGTTATACTAGCATTCTGGGAGACAGGAGGATAGATGGAGGTTCAAGACCAGCCTGAGCAAGAGCAAGACCTTATCTTTAATAAAAATAGAAAAATTAGCCAGACACAATGGCATGCACATCTATAGTCCCAGTTACTCAGGAGGCTAAAGTAGGAAAATCTCTTGAGCCCAGGGGCTTGAGGCTGAGTGAGCAATGATGCCACTTGTACTCCAACCTACACAAAATGAAGAGTCTTAAAAAAAACAAAGGTGGGGGCAGCGCCTGTGGCTCAAAGGAGTAGGGTGCTGGCCCCATATGTTGGAGGTGGTGGGTTCAAATCCATCCCTGGCCAAAAACTGCAAAAATAAAAAGTCTGATATACCCAGAACTATTCATAAAACTTGAGTCAAAAATGTAAAAATGTTTTAGTCTAGTATTTACTTCTCTAGGGACAATAAAATAAACTACCTAAACAAAAAAGAAGTATACAAATTTGATGGACAAGTAAAATGATTCCTCAAAATACAATTTTATGTGAAAAATTCAGTAAAATACAACTGGCCTAATGGCTGTTAGTTGCAGCATTAAGCACTTTCAACATTACTTGGTTGGTAGAACAAGTGAAATAATGGTTGAAAAAATCCATGTCAAGTATGTAGTAATAAAATATTTATGCTGAACATTAAGAGAAAATAATATCAAAGCAGTGAGCAAAGTTTCCCAATGGCAAGCCATAAAAACTTACATCTGGTATACATGGAGCCAAGGCAGCAAACACCAAAGAGCTCACTGTGCAGTTCAGCATAACACAAACATCGGTGAAAGATAAGTGACTATAGGACTCTTTTCCATTCCTTCTCCATCCTCATTTCTAACTAATAAGGAACTAAAGAGAAATACGAGAAGTGGCAAATTCAGACAGAAGTTACATCTTTTCCTCTATGGGAAGTAGAAGTCTCAATAAATCACTAACATAGTCAACAACATTTAATTTCACTAAAATCAAAATTAAACTTGAAGATGTTTTCTTATAAAGCAGAAAAGCCCACCTAGTTTAACATAATTGTAAAATATAAAGCCTTCAGAATGTCTTCAACACTCACCTCTTCTGGGGTAATTACACCTGTTTCCTTAAACTTAGATTCCTAAAGAGAACAAACAGAGTAACAGTATTACACTATCTTTCACTTAAATGTTTTAGGAAAAATTCAACACATGGAACACATACAAAATACATATATATCCTGGGTACCTGACCACAGAAATATACAAATCTAATGTAGGAAACAGGCATGAAAATTATTACAATAGTATTTAATTAGTGCTATATAACAGAATAATGATCCATGGAAAAATATTCGAAGATTTAAATAAAAATGAAGCTTTACAGTGATTCTGTGACCAGATAGCTTTATTTTACAGTACAATAAAAATATCTTAAAGATTCTTTTTTTTTTTTTTTTGAGATGGAGTCTCACTTTATTGCCCTTGGTAGAATGCTGTGGAGTCACAGCTCACAGCAACCTCCAACTCCTGGGCTTAGGTGATTCTCCTACCTCAGCCTCCCGAGCATCTGGGACTACAGGAGTCCACCACAATGCCCAGCTATTTTTTGTTGCAGTTTGGCTGGGGCAGAGTTTGAACCCTCCACCCTTGGTATATGGGGCTAGCACCCTACTCACTGAGCCACAGATTCTTAGCCATCTTACAATTCAGCCAATGTCTTATTTAAACTGAGTAAATAAATACTAGCAATGAAATCTAGAAATCATTATTCTCATCTCTACCAAGATACTGATACAATATTCTCTCCTCTAAAGCAATGAAGTTATTAACTAATTTTTTCTAAACTTTAAGTTATATGAAAGATTGTGTGATAGAGTCTACAAAAATGAAATCGATTTATAAACATTAATCATTCAACACCTATTTCTTTAACTACATGCACCTGGCACTATTTGAGGCAATGGGGATACAGGTGTGAATAAAACAGACCAAAGAAAAATGAAGCACAGAGGAAACTGTGGGAAGGAGGGGTGGGGGTAATAGTTATTTAAAACAGAATGATAAGAGAACAAAGACGTCACAGACTTGAAAACTAAGGAAAGGAACAGGCAGTCAGACTTTAGGAAGAAGAGCATTCCAGCAGAAAGAGGGAAGAGCACACGCAAAACCCTGGATGCATGAGTGTGCTTAATGAAGAGGAGGTCAGATTAGCTTAAGCAAGAGAGCTCATGGTACAGAGAAAAAGAGCCTTAAACATGATTGTATGGACTTCAGTTTTTACTGCATGTATGTCCTTCAGACAAAACATGATTTTTTCTTAATTTTTGCTTGCTAAGAGAAGGACACTATTTCTTTCCCGGGGAATTTGCTTTCTCTACTTCCCTTTCCTCACATAGCAGGGAACTATAAGGATTTTCTCTGCAAACCAATAGTTTGCCCAAAAGTGACAAGGAAAGGGCCATTATTTCTGCTTTCCTTTTTCCTAGACACAGATACCTTACACACTGAGATATTAACACTTACTCAGTTTGATGAACGAGTAAAATGACTCCCCCAAATGTAATTCTATGCCATAACTACAATAAAATACAAATGGCCTATAAAATAGCCATTTTATATTTAATTTGGGGAGTCTTTTCTCTCTCCCTGAAACTAAAGTCATTGACGACTGTGTATTATTAAAATGGTATATACCCTAAGTTGATATGCTATTCTAAAAGGGTTAACAGTATATAAAAGCATTTGGTTCAAACATCAAAATTATTTTCAAATTTTAAATAAGTTGACTAATCTTAATTAGTAACTTTCACAGGAAATAATTATAAGCAAACAAAAGTTGGAATTCTCATTTACAATTGTTCCTGACTTTGTTCTTATTCGGCCCAACGAGGTATCATCTTAAAAGGAGTCTGAGAAATTAGAATTAGGTCTAACATTTCCCTTTGCCTTGGAAAGGGAACAAAGTAAAACTGTCCACTATTCTTCTTGTATATCAGGGTTTGTCACCCCCATGCTGAGACTGGTAGAATTCTAGTTGAAAGCAAGCTTCAAGGCTCGGCGCCTATGGCTCAAGTGGCTAAGGCGCCAGCCACATACACCTAAGGTAGCGGGTTCGAATCCAGCCCCAGCCCGCCAAACAACAATAATGGCTGCAACCAAAAAATAGCCGGGGGTTGTGGCGGGCGCCTGTGGTCCCAGCTACTTGGGAGGCTGAGGCAGGAGACTCGCTTGAGCCAAGGAGTTGGAGGTTGCTGTGAGCTGTGAAGCCATAGTACTCTACCCAGGGGGACAGCATGAGGCTCTGTCTCAAAAACAAAACAAAACAAAACAAAACCTACTGAAGAGGATGAAGCTGCTCCTTACTATCACTGTGCTAAGAGCAGCTATTTAAAAAGCTTGGGGAAGAAAGGTTCTGCTTGTTAGCTAGGTTCAAGGTTACAGAATGAGTTGTTACAAATTCCACCTCTTATCTCTAAAATCTAACCGAGTGGACCTCAGTAACAACTTACGCATTTCGTACTTCCAATACTCTTACTACATGTAAGAGCATTTCTATAAAACTTGAAAGTGACATATATCATTTTAATACAAAATTTTAAATTTATTTTTAAAAAAATAAGCAAAATCCTTGCTTAAAAGATGCTAGCATTTAACGTTCTTAAATTTACTTGGCTGCCGACTCTCTTCCAACTTGACCTCCCGAGACGCGCAGAGTTATGACGGGAAAAAGGGGAGCACGCACAGAGCGTCGCCCCAAGTTTACCCCCGAAAACCCAGTTGGCCCTACCGAACAGCCGGGTGAGACTACGGATGGGGGCAGGACCTGCGTCCTGCCCTTGCCACCTTCCTACACCTTTCCCCGCTGGAAAAGACTTGAGACTCCTCCCGCGCGGGGTCCCTGCGGAGTTGAGTAGGTGTCTGACAGCCCCTGACAAACTCGGCCTGGCTTACCTTGAGGACTGGGGTCAGGTACTCAGCCACTTCCAGTGCCTTTCCCTTCACCGTGTTAATCACATTCTGCATCCTGGGGCCGGAGTAGCAGCCGGCCCCGCGAAGGGGTGGGAAAGGCGGCCGGGACAGGGGCTGGGAAGTCAGAAAATGTTCCCGCTGCCGCCGACTCGCATCAGCACCGGTCGGCGGCACCCGAGGGGGCAGGACTGGACACGACGGGACGGACGGGACGAGGGGGAGGGGCAAGGCGCGAGCGCCCCGGGCAGCGCGCTAGCGTACCAGGCCTCGCTGTCACCGGGCTCTCAGTGAGGGTAGAGGGCCGAGGGGAGAGCTGGGGTTAGAAACGGGCGCACGCGCACCCCTCGCACTCTCGGGCGCAGTCTTTCTCCCCTTTACTTCACTCGCGCCCCTTCCGGCTTCCCCTTCCTTCTCTCACTATCTTGCCGTAGCTCCGCCGCCACCTAGGCCTCACGTGACACCGGACTCTCCCGGCACGTGACGCGAGAAAGGCCGCGCTTGGGTGGGATCAGCCCCTACGCGTATCCCCTCCCTCCGGAAGCGTAACTCCGGACGCGGCTGCGCAATGGGCGCCGGGTCCGCTCCCTCCCTGTCGGTAGGTAATTGTGCTTTTTGTTCCGCACGACCAGGCTCAGGGGCAAGCGTCGTTCGCCTTCGTTTCCCACCTTTAGCTTCTCCACTTATGGACCCTAAAAGCTCCTGCTGCTACTACGGAACTAGACAATCACTGTGTCAGCTCTAGGATGTACGTTCTGTCACAAGAAGCTCTGCGGGACCAAGGTAACCGCGCCTTGCGGTTAGGGGATTTGCGCGTGCGTACCAGGGCAGGGCGCGCTAGACAAGATCTCTTGTGCGCATGTGTGACGAGGAGGGTTTCCCTAGCGGTGAATGGAAACCTGGCCTCCTCCTGTAGGGAGGTGTCTCATTGGTCTCCTGTAGGTTCACGTCCAGTGGGTTGTCAGTATTGGCACTTCTCCCCTGTCCACATAGGCTTAATGCGCCATCCCTACTGATAGACAGGGAGGCTTTGGGCAAGTTACTTTTCCAGCCTGGGTTGAGGCCCTTAGGCTCATCGGTTTCTAAGATCTCTTCTGTTTCTGACATTAGATCAGTAAAAATGAAAAGGAGGGTTTCAGATATTTCCATTTGGGTCATTATTATAATGAAATCTTTCTGAGCAAGTTCTCTTTTCTCCTCAGAGGGAAGAGATGGTAATAAGGAGAAAAATGCAATTCTGAAATTCTCTTCTATAGCAAAATCACTAATAAGAATAAAATTAAAGAATTGCTTTTCTGCGGAATTCTTTTCTGTAGTCCCAAAGTGTTAATTGCCTACTTGCTGCCTTATAAGCACTTATAATCTAGCCCTGCCTTTTTGTCTCTGGAGTATGCCTTCCTATCAGATTTTGGCTTTTTTGTTTCCTTACCCCATACTTTCTAATGCACGACTCAGCTTATTTGGTTCTGATATAGTCTTAGCCAAACATGTAAAAATTGCTTTTCTGCTCTTCACAATCAGTGGTAGTGGCATTATGCTTAATCTTCAGGTATGGCAGTAGGGTTACTCATGAAAGTGTTCTTCTTTTTAAGGCAGTTAAGAAACAGGAATGGAAAGAAAGTGCTGTAGTCGTCCTCTGTTATGCTCCTTGCCAACAATGTACACATTCCTGCTAGGTGCCGTATTCATCACTTTAAGCTCAAGTCGCATTTTACTGGTAAAATACTCTGCCAATGAAGGTAAGGTAAGATTCAGAGTGTGTATGGAGTACTTTTCTCTAACTACATTATCTTTCTCTGCTTTCTTGGTATACAGAAGGTGGTGGTAATACCTTATCAAGTACTTTGCTTTGCATGATTGATAAAGCATGTTTAAATTTGATTGTTTAAACTTTCACTTCTCAACAAGTAGAATTTTTGATGATGGATGAAATTTGGGTCAGGCAAGTACAGAATTGAACCCTGTGGTACAAAACAAATCATAACATCTGCCTAGTGTTTCAATCAACAAGTGTTTCTGGGCCTACAGCAAAATGTACATATAATTGCCACTTATTTTGAAATAGGAGGCTATGTTTTTCAGTCACTTGGCATTTGTGAGGCACTATCATAATTACCGTGTGAGTGATACAGTATCAACATTATTGTATTATCCAATGGCACCAACAGTATAGATAATAAGTTTTGATATGTATGTATTTAAGAAACCTATTTTCTTAATGTAAGGATTTATTTATTTATTTTTGAGACAGAGTCTCATTATGTTGCCCTCAGTAGAGTGCTATGGTGTCACAGCTTACAGCAACCTCCAACTCTTGGGCTTAAGCAATTCTCTTGCCTCAGCCTCCCGAGTAGCTGGGACTACAGGTGCCCCACCACAACGCCTGGCTATTTTTTTTATTGCAGTTGTCATTGTTGTTTGGCAGGCCTGGGCTGGGTTAGAACCCACAAGCCTAAGTATATGTGGCCAGCACCCTACTCACTAAGCTATGGGCGCTGAGCCTAATCTAAGGATTTAAACAAACACTAATTCCACACAAAACTGTATTGATTACTCCTCAGTAGTTATTGAGGATACATAAAGTCATGACATTATGACTTTTTTGGGGAGTCAGATATATACATAAGTCTCTGCAATTCTGTTAACATTTATTTGCCAGGCACCAGGCTAAGTATTAGCAGTATGGTTCAAAATGTGTGAGATACAGACCTTGCCTTCAAGAACTCCCTGTTTAATTAGGGAAGATAACACATGTAAACACAACATGAAAATACATTATAATAAATGCAGAATATAGATATGCCAAAAAATAGAGAAATAGGCTAGTGGAGAAAGTGATATATTCTGTATGGGAGTGGATGATGTGGAACTCAGATTAGGGAACTGTTACCTGAAGACAGAATAGGCAAGGGTTTTCAAAATAGGAGCAACAGCCTGTGAAAAGAACAGAGGCACAAAAAAGGAATGTTAGAACATGTAGTTCTGAATTACTGAGAAAAAAGTTTAAGAATTTGGAGGAGGGGGAAGGAGTGTTTAGCTTGAGAGGGCAATTAGAATCAGATTATTAAGGACTTCATGTGCCATGTTAAGGAACTGGACCTTATTCTCTAGGCCCTAAGACAGTGTTTTTCAACTTTTTTTTAATCTCACAGCACACTTGAACCTATAGTCAAACTTCCACAGCACACTTAAATTACGTTGATCAAAAAAAAAAAAGAGTAAAAAAATATATACTTACTGTGCTTTAAACTTCTTTTGAAAATAATTAATGATCTTTAAACATTTTTTTGGCATACCTAAGATCCTCTTATGGCACACCAGTTGAAAAACATACCCTAGAATCTAGAGGATAAAGAATACTTGAAGGATTATGAACAGGAGGATAAAATGAAAGATGATCGTGGTACCTGGATAGTGGAGCAAACAATGGGAAGCAGGATAGCCAGTTAAGGGTTATTCAAGCCACAGATGATGAAAAGTCATTTAGGATTGGGCGGCACCTATGGCTCAGTGAGTAGGGTACTGGCCCCATATACCAAGGGTGGTGGGTTCAAACTTGGCCCCGGCCAAACTGCAAAAACAACAACAAAAATAGCCGGGTGTTGTGGCGGGCTCCTGCAGTCCCAGCTACTTGGGAGGCTGAGGCAAGAGAATCACCTAAGCCCAGGAGCTGGAGGTTTCTGTAAGCTGTGACACGATGACACTCTACCAGGGATGATAAAGTGAGACTCTTTCTCAAAAAAAAAGTTCAAATAAAAAAAAGTAATTTAGGAATTTTGAAATAGTATAGAGAGGATAGATTCAATAAATTATTTAGATTAAAACATAGAAAATGAGAGATTTGGTGACATGGCTCATGCCAGTAATCCTAGCAACTTACAGGCCAAAGTGGGAAGATCACTTAAGGCCAGTTCTGACCACACCATAGCATGAGATGCCATTTCCACAAAAAACAAACAGACAAACAAAAAGTAATTAATTAATTAAAAATTATCTAGACCTGCTTTACCTATAGTTCCAACTACTCAAGACGCTGAGGCAGGAGGATTGCTTTAGCCTAAGAGTTTGAGGCTATAGTGAGCTATGATCATGCCACTGTACTCCAGGCTGGGCAATAGATCACTTCTAAAAAGAAAAAGGAAGAAAGCTATGATCATGCCACTGTACTCCAGCCTGGGCAAGACCTCCTTTCTAAAATGAAAAAGGAAGAAAGAAAAGACAGGATTTGGAAAATGTATTGAATGTGAGGATAAAAGGAGATAATATATTGAATAGCTCAAAGGTTTCATTCAGATTTGAGTGCAGAGTGGGTTGATGCCAATCTCAGCTGAGCTGGTAACTATTAGGAGGAAGAGTAGGTTGGGAAGAACCCAGAGAGATTATAGTTTTAGCTGTGTACTTTAAGGTTAAATTGATAATTAAAATAGTAGGATCAGAGGGCTCAGGTCTGAGGAGGGCCATAGACTCAGGAGTGCCAACATTTAAGTGGGATGCTCACATTCAGAAGAACATTAAGAAGAAATCGTTAGAAAGAAGGGAGAACTAAATGCACATGACTCCCAGAAAGGAAGGAAACAGTTTGAAGACTGAGAGAACTGCAACATCATGATAAAATAATGATTAAAACATGCCCTTTGGAATTCGAAGATGTTTGGTAACCTCTGAGAGCATGTAGTTTCAGAAAGCAGATTACTTGAGTATAAGACCTGAATGGAAAGTGAGTAAAGTAGAGATAGGATGTTGGTCCTGTTTTAGAGAATGAGAAGGCATGGTAGCTAGAAGGAGTAAAATACTTACTGGCGCTGAGTCCCTGAGAAGAAAGGGAGGTTTTTAAGGGGAGAGTGGGTAAACATTAGGGTCATGGCTGCTTCCTCTAGGAATGAAGACAAGCCAATGAAGATGGGTGCAGTGTAGATAAAGTATGTGAGTGTGGGCAGGAGAGGAGTGGAGGGAGCTTCACACGGTTTGGGATCCCCATCAGAGGATACAAGATAGAACCTATGAAAAACAAGAGCGAGTTCACAAACTGTGACAAGAGTTTGAAAGTTATAATCTGAAGCTCCTCATTCTGTGTGCACACGTTGACTCAGGTGGGAATCCTGATACAGATCCTGAGAAGTATCAGTGCAGGATTACAGTGTGATTTAAGTCTACCTTTGAGCTCAGAAAGGGGAGATGTTTTAACTAGGCTTTGAATAATGGTAAAGTTGAATAGGCCAGTATTTAACTTCAGGTGAACCTTTATTGAGTATCACCTAAGTGACAGGTATGGGAAGGCAGAAACATGTTTCCTTTCTTACAAGGAGCTTACATTCTAAGGCAGGGGTCCTCAAACTTTTTAAACAGGGGGCCAGTTCACTGTCCCTCAGACCGTTGGAGGGCCAGACTGCAGGCCCCGGGATGAGTCGGCTGCT
>NW_003852517.1:2184632-2193543 GCF_000181295.1 Otolemur garnettii
AGAGTGTTACATGGAGCTGGATAGGAAGGGGCAGAACTGGGCCACCAACCCATGTTTCCCAATGTCCCACCCATTCCTGGACCTCATGACTTGTTCCTGTGATAGTTTCATGCAGTGAGTTTTTATTCCAATTCGGGGGATTTCCTAAATTACTATACTGTCATCTTGTTAGAGATTTATTTCAAAACAGTTCCCATTTCCTACAGGGAAGGCAGCATAGTGCACTGGAATGAAAAATACTGTGTTCCAGACACATTATTTTAACTTCTCTGAGCTCCAGTCTCCTCAACTATCAAATAGTGGTAGTAATCTTTTCAAATGTCAAGTATCTAGGCTTTTGTGGAATGTGTAGGCCTTAATATGTATTAATTCTTCCTCCTTAGTTCCCCAATTATCAGGCCTTAGCTTTCTGTACCTCTTTGATCTGCCTTCTCATATGAGGTACATGAAGAATTTAGAGCATTAAAGTGTTTGCCCAGCAAGATGTATTTTCATACTCAAGGATTTCAGTATGTTTCTTAATCTCATAAAAACTCAGGAATCGTTTGCAGGGATTAAATTTAAAACTGCCTTTGTTTTCCATCTTTTTATTTTGTATTCTTTCTGCTATACTACCTTCCTAAGTTTTTGGAAAACTGGATGTGGGATATATAAACTTCTACTTAGTATCTCCCTTTCTTGATCTGGCTGTGGCAAGTAAGGGTGTGAGGAGGGGGCAATGCCAGAATGAAGGCTTGATTATTTTTTTCTACTTGACATACCTCTTGATTTCCCTGTTGCCCTTATGCTCTCAGAGCAGTAAGAGAAACCACTTATATATCCTGAGTTGCCTTGCTATACTAGTAGTAAGTATCTCAGGTTAACAGGAATTAGGATATTCAGTATTCTTAAGGTGCTGCTGATTGTCAGCAATAAAATACAGTGGTGGGTCAAAGAGGGACAGTAATGAAGTTATACATTATTTTTGATTTCTTTAGGCTAATCACTTGTGGAAGCACATTTTTCAAGCCCCTTTTATTATTATTTTTTTATTTTTTTTGAGACAGATCCTCAAGCTGTCACCCTGGGTAGAATGCTGTGGTGTCGCAGCTCACAGCAACCTCCAACTCTTGGGCTTAAGCGATTCTCTTGCCTCAGCCTCCCAAGTAGCTGGGACTACAGCCACCCACCACAATGCCCGGCTATATTTTGGTTGTAGTTGTCATTGTTGTTTGGCCCCTGGATTCAAACCTGCCATCTCTGGTGTATGTGGCTGGCGCCTTAGCTGCTTGAGGTACATCCTCAAGCGCCTTTTAAAGAACTATATCAGTAATCAAATGCAATGTAATTTCTGTAAAAATATGGGCATTCTTACAAAGATGATTTATTCATTGTTGTCTTTCTTTCTAAGATCATCAAAATAGAAACTTAAAATGTGCTTCCTGGAAAGAATTCTGTAATTTCATGAAGTGGTCCATTCCTGGCTTTTTTTACTTCCTGGACAACTTGATTGTCTTCTATGTCCTATCCTATCTTCAGCCTGTAAGTAAATATCATTGAAACGATACAGAGAAATGAATCCCAAAAGTAATCTTTTATATTGTTTTCTTTGGCATTGTTAGTTTCTCATTGCCCTCACTGGCCTTCCTGAGATTTGCCCAGAATCAGCTGAACACTGACTGACTTACCGATCTGCTTTCACTGGTAAAGATTACTGTATTGGGCTGACCTGGAGCAGTTGCTTCCTGGTCCAGGGAATCTGAAGCCACCCTTCTTTGTGTAACTTTAGTCTGTCTGCCTGTTTCCTGAGCCATCCTATGGCCACCATCCTCTAATACTAATCTTAGCATCAGGACCTCCAAGCAAATGTTCATGATTATCTCAAATTATACATTCTGTGTCCTTTATCTCTTACATCTATTTTAATGTAGTTTATATGTATTCCATTTGTATTTTTTGTGCTGTTAGTCCCATCCTGTAACCAAGAAGCTCTTTAAGGGTAGGGATTGTGTCCTACCAACTACACATGCCATCTATACCTGATAATTCTAGGAAGACTTCTTATTTCTATCAGCATCGTTTGTTATAATTTCTAAAGCCAGTAGTAATCAGAATTGGAGTTTGGTCTTCTGCTTTTACCCTTTACTCATTTTGGGTCTCATGTATATATCCCTCTAATATTTTATAAAATGAAGATTTCTGTTGCCTGTGTTGTCAAAATGTGTTTTAAAATTCTTTAAAAAGTAAATTCACACATTTGATTATAAATAGAATTTTTATTGGCACTGGTCCTCAATGCGAAGCCTCTTAAATATAACCAAATCAGACTGAGTGGGATGAAAAGAAGTTAATGTAGAACTGTAGTAGAAAACAAGTGGTTGACTCTTTTCCACAATTTAGAAGCCATGTATCTAGGCAGGCCCCAACTGCTCTGAAAGTTTCAGTTGTCTTATATATATAATATAGTAATATACCAGCTCAAAAGCAGAGACCTAGGCAAATTAATCACCTAAATTTCCTTTTAGCTCTGTGATCCATGTTAGTGTGTGCCTAGTTCATCCAGTATGTGTCCTCTCCTTTCTCATTTCCACTTTTTTTTGACCTGAGAATTCCTGAGAATGCACAACATAATTATGCACATTCAATGAATAAATATGTGTTGTATTTTACTTCTATCCAATAGATTAGCTTTAAATGTATACCCTTTTCCCATGTCTCCAGTACAAGATTGCAACTTCCTTTTTCTTCTTCTAGCTGATTGCTTTGCTCTTCCATCCTGATTGTGTACTAGCCCACATCTTTCGAAATAAGTCACATGGTATACTCTTGTGTTTTGCTGTGCCTGAGTCTATTTAAGGAATTGAATAGAGATACATGGAAGACTGGGGCAAAGAACTCTGATGTTTTATGTATTCCATATACTACACGAAGAGAGTTTTCAGAATTCATTGAGAAAGCCAGGCTGCTTGGCTAGGTGTTTCTGCACTGCCCTTAACGTGATTGACCGGAGCCACCACTTTCCCCTCCACTTTCCCCTCCACTTTCCCCACTCTTAACCAACCATTTGCCTCATCTTTTGCTGTTCTCCTCACTAGGGGTTCACAGGCATTTGTCCACAGGCAGGTACACTGAGAAAACTGTAAAATGGTGATTGCCATAAAAGTTAAGTAGAAAACAAATTAATATTTCCAGAATTGTTGCAAGTTTTTATTGGGTTTACTCTTATTTCTTTAATTTAGCTGTATATTAGCTAAATGTGGTTGCTGTTATTAGTGGGTACATGTGACTATTAATACTCTCTGAGGTTTAATCAAGTTAATGTGACAGGAGGGCACAGTGAACTAAATCATAAGATTTGTGTAAAAAATAACTTTAATATGTACCCAGCTATGATTTAATTAAAAATAAATAAAATTAAAAAATAAAAATGACATACTACAGTCTCAAGCTGTTGCCCTGGGTAGAGTGCTGTGGCATTATAGCTCACAGCAACCTCCAGCTCTTGGGCTCAAGTGATTCTCTTGCCTCAGTTTTTCTATTTTTTTTTTTTTTAGACAAGATGGGGTCTTGCTTTTGCTCAGGCTGGTCTTGAACTCCTGAGCTCAAGCTATCCACCCACCTCTGCCTCCCAGAGTATTAGGATTACAGGCTAGAGCCACTGTGTCCTATCAGAGCCAATTATGAGGAATAATGATGGAATTTCATACTTTCTGAGCAAAATTTTCAGTACTCTCATATTTTGTGTTTCAGTACTCTCTATTATGTGTTATTTAACACAATTAGAAAAACTGTTTTCAGTACAAAAACTGTTATAAAATCTGGCTAACACAATTCTAAGTGTTTAGAACAATTTCAGTTCAAAAGATTGTCAAATATACATTTGGTATTGAGTCATCACGGTTCATCCAGGAAAATTGTTGCAGTTCCTAGAATGGTGAAGATGCTTAAAAAAATCTGTGTTTCAGTTTTCTTATGTAAATGGTCCTAACTGTATTGGCCTTCTGTGTACCCATAGAAACGTATTATAAGTCTGTAAAGCACTTCAAAAACTTACAAAAGTATGCTTCACAAGCATGGTAACTGTCACTTCTAGACCTAAACTTCTAAAATTTATAACTATTTCCATATCTTCACATACAGATTAGTTACATAGGCATTTTCTGAATTTAAACACATATTTCCAAAACCTGGGCAATAATTTGATTATATCTGCATAAATCTAACAAGCAATGAAAACAGAATTTAATCCTCTAGTGAAATAGCTGCCCTAATAACCCCTCTGGGTTTTGACCAGAATGCTTTTTTTGTCAGGTAAACCGCAAACTGGGAGATTTCTGAGGTCAGTACTTTGTTTGGATTGTAACTCTATCTTCTCTTTCTTTCTAGGCCATGGCTGTTATCTTCTCAAATTTTAGCATTATAACAACAGCTCTTCTATTCAGGATAGTGTTGAAGTAAGTAACTTGTTATGAAAGCATATATCATACTTTATAACAGCACAGCCAGGTTTCAGGTGATATACCCAGAGCAGTAACCCCTCAGAATCCCAAGGCCAGGATTTTGTTCCTAATTGGCTTTGTGTATTGGGCATGTTGTTTTACCCATCTGGAAAGCAGCTCCAGTGCTAGCCTGTTTAAATCCTCTGCAAATAGATGTGTAAAGTGTCTTGAACATCTCAAAAATAAAATAATTAACTGGGTTATAATTAGTATTTTTATTTTTAGTGCCATATTTTCTAAAAAGAATTCATGAGCTTTTTATATAAAATCTTTCTATACTAATAAAGAACAAAGAGGTTCCTAAGATTGTTAATACTTGGGAATATGGAATTTGGAGGTAATAAAGAGTGGCAAATTCTTTATTCTGTATTCTTTACTTGAGATGAGTATATGATTTAAGCTAAACTAGAAGAAGATTTCTCTGAGGAATCTATTGAGGATTATAGTTAATAAGAATGATAGATTTTTAAATTTTAAAAAATGGTGTCACTAATTTTTACTGTCTTCAGGAGGACCACTGAATAGTATAAACATTTTTAAGTAACAAGGCTGTGCTGCAAAGCAGAGATCAAAGATACTTATCTAGGTACTTAATTCTAATTTAATTTAATGATAATAAATAAAATTTACTTTTTGTTATATTTGTTGTGGTTGTTTTTTTTATTTTACATTCTCTTCACTCTTTTTGATTTTTTGGTTCTCAGTGGGCTATGTGATAGTGTATTCTTTCATAATTTATGTGTACAAAAGGATAACTGGCTGGCAACAGGTACTCTAAACACAGGGTCCCCCAAAATGTATATACATTTTAAGAAAGAAAAAAAACTGTATTAAAGTTATAATACTCAGGTCACGTTTGATTTCTGCAATTATAAGAGGTGCTCAACATGACTTTTGTTACTTGTATATATTGAATTTTACAATTTTCATGCAGTTTTTTCCTTTCTTAAAATGTATATACATTTTTTGGGCACCCTCTATATTTGTTGAATCCATGATGCACTTAATACGTAAATCGTATGAAATTCCTGAAGCAATTTCTTTTACCCTACAAAAACATTCACTTTGTCATTTAATGTGAGAGATGAAAAAAAAATCAATGTTACATTTTGTCCAGTTTAAGTGTTAGAATATATTGAAATTTGTTTTATGTATCACATTCATTTTACTTGTGAATTGCGAAAATAGTTCTTTAGCAAGTTAATGCTATCCTAAAAACATTTTGAAGTCTTTGGAATCAACATGAAACTCACTTTGTAGGCTTCAAAAATTGACTTGAGAAAATGTATGTAAGCCATAATATTTTTATATTCATTCCTGGGATAAAATTGGAGATGCACATCCATGAAGAAAAAAAAATTAGCTCTGGCATGTAATAAAGGATTCACTATGTAACAGAGAGTAAAGGTCTTAAATATACGGTTTTTTAAAGTAAAAAATATTTTTCCTAAAATGGCAGTTCATGTGTATATATAGTATTATACTTGTTATTATATAGTATGCAAGTATTAGGTCAAAATTCTATCAATTTAAAACAGAATTTACCAGAAAGAACATAAAAATTATGGATTGCCTGACCCCAAATTGGTAGTTAGCTTTAGTTCTGCCCTAAAGTAAATATCTTCTGCTAAATTTGTATTTGTATTAAGCAAGTTAATTAGAACCAAATTCAAATGTGTTTATACTGTAAATTTTTAAAGTGTTTATTTTGAATGCCATTGATTACAATAATTACATTTTGCTAATTTTAATAGTAATTAACATTGGTATGAGTTAAAGTTCAAGAAATTTTTTGTTCATACTTTACCCCTTTTATTGTTAGGCATGTGTTTGCTTTATTAACATGTCTGTTTTGAATCTTTCGAAGTATTTATTTTGAAGAATAATAAAACCATAAACATTACATTCTTACTATTTTCACAAGTGCTAATGTAGCCCCCTGAGTGGGTCTTAATTTAACTGATTAAAAAAAATAGCACTGACTTTACTCTAAATAGAGCTGAAATAATGTGCTAATAAATCTAATGCTGTCTTTTATGAGGATGCCTTTTAAGTATTTTTTTAATTACATTTTCAACTCCTTTTTTCTAATTGTGTTAAAAAACACATAATAGAGGCTGGGTGCTGTGGCTCACGCTTGTAATCCTCACACTCTTGGGAGGCCCAGGTGGGTGGATTGCCCTGAGCTCACTGGTTTGAGACTAGCCTGAGCCAGGGCGAGACCCCGTCTCTAAAAATATCTGGGTGTTGTGGCGGGCACCTGTAGTTCCAGCTACTTGGGAGGCTGAGGCAAGAGAATCACTTGAGCCCAAGAGTTGAAAGTTGCTATGAGCTATGATGCCACGGCACTACTGAGGGTGACAAAGTGAGACCCTGTGTCAAAAAAACCACATAAGGTAACATTTATAGTCTTAACCATTTTTAATATACAGTTCATTAATGTTATTATTTACATTGTTGTGAAACAGATCTTGAACTTTTTCATCTTGCAAATTTGAAACTCTAATCCTATTAAATAACTTCCTTTCCCCTATCTTCTCAACCCCTTAGAACCACCTACTTTCTGTTTCTGTGAACTTAACTACTTTAGATACCTCCTGTGAGTGGAGTCATACAATTTGTCTTTCTGTTACAGGCTTATTTCACTTAGCACATTGTCCTCAAGGTTCATCCATGTTGTAACATATGGCAGGATTTCCTTTTTTAAAGTTGAGTAATAGTCCATTGGTGTATGTACCTCTATTATTACATTTTAAAATGAACTTAACCTTGTTCTATTTTGGTCTTTTAATTGTTGGTATTATGTGTCGTTTTTCCCTGTCTAATTTACTCTTTGTGAATTATTTGAATACTTTTTTGCCCTAGGTGATGTAATAGCAGTGTAAGAATTCTATTACATATTCTTTATCATAAATAACTCATTTTTCATTTAGAATACTAATGGTGTTGTCTTACACTTGATTTGAGCAGAGCCATTAAATACCTTTTTCATATAGGTAAAGAATATAAGGCAATAAATAAAAATAGGAAAAATAACTCCAGTGACTAAGGATTACTTGGAAAAATTCAAAAGTGGGAAAAAGAAATATATTACCATCTAATTGTATTGTCTTTTTTAAAGAAATCCTTTGTCAAAATAGATTTTTCCTTTGAAGTATAGCCACTGGTTCAAAGTGGAAACTGATGGAAGGCAGGCCTTATGCCTCACATCCTGCCTCACAGATTTGCTCTTAAGCTTTAGTAAAGTTGTATAGTCTTGTTTGCTTTGGCTTTGGGAAATAATATTAACTTCAACATTGAGATTTTGGGGCAAAAGATGACCAAGACCAGCATTTATTTTTACCTAAAGAATTTCTCTGGTCTCTTCAAAGAGAAACTATAGGAAAAAATTATTAAACACATTTTGAAATATGCATGATAGATGCTTGGAACTTACAGTAAAGTTTAGTTATTGTCTGTACTAGTGGAAAAATAAAGAAAAATACCACTCAGAAGTACAAGCATTTTTCCAAAATCATTCATTCACTTGGTAAATCTATTTTTTTTCTTTTGAGACAGAGTCTCACCATGTTGCTCTCAGTAGAGTACTGTGGTGCCACAGCTCACAGCAACCTCAAACTCTTGGGCTTAAGTGATTCTTTGCCCTCAGCCTCCAAGTAGCTGGGACAACAGGCACCTGCCACAATGCCTGGCTATTTTTCGTTGCAGTTTCATCGTTTGTTTAGCTGGCCCACGCCAGGTTTGAACCCGCCACCTTTGGTGTATGTGGCTGGTGCCATAACCACTATGCTACAGATGCCAAGCCCACTTGGTAAATCTTAATGATCTCTAATCATAAGCCTTTTTCTGACACACTCTGCTACTAAAAAAATGTGTTTTGTGTCTCTACTGTAGTTTAGTACCACCAAATATGGCAGAAATATGGTAGAAGTACTCTTACATAGTAATTTGAAACTGTTTAGTGACTAAGAAAACTTATAGTGAGAAATTATATATATGTATACTACATAGTATCTGAACTATTTTAAATTAAAATATATAAATATATTTATTCATCATTCTTTTGATGCTGAACTAAGACATTTGAACGTGTATGGGGTTTACTGGTTGGAATTCTTCAGCTTCTTTCTTGCATGAAGCCACAGTCATTATACATTATCCATGATTGCTTTTATCATTTATCCTAAGAGGCATGAAGTCTTTGAAAATACTTTTAGAATAAAACTCTTCTATATTTTTATTGTTCATTCCCTAATCTTTTACAATTAACTCACCTATATGTAATTCAAAGGCAGCTTTTTATCTTCTGAGTGGTTTGCCTTCAACTGTCTTTCCAAAGTTTTCAACTTAGTTTTTGTCAAAACAGCAGTCTTTTTCTTTTACTCATACTTTATCTTTTTTCTTTTTTTTTAAGTTTTTTTTTTTTTTTTTTT
>NW_003852517.1:2193563-2201384 GCF_000181295.1 Otolemur garnettii
TTTTTTTTTTTGTAGAGACAGAGTCTCACTTTATTGTCCTTGGTAGAGTGCTGTGGAGTCACACAGCTCAAAGCAACCTCCAACTCCTGGGCTTAGGCAATTCTCTTGCCTCAGCCTCCCGAGTAGCTGGGACTACAGGCACCCGCCATACTCATAGTTTATCATTTATGTAATTATTGAATATATATAATGACAACACTGAAATCACCTGGCAAACACAGGTTTAGTAACAGAGACTCTATGAGTAAACAATTCAGTTGGGAGCAGCAACCTTCAGGAAAAAGAGTAACCTAGCAACATGCCTTCAGCTCTGAGCATCCATCGCCGCTGCACGGGATTAGTGGGAAGTATCAGTGAAGTGTGCTTCTAGTGTGTTGCATCAATTAAACTGAAGGACAGACTCTGTCATACAGAATCAGTCTTCATTTATAAGAGCACAGATCTCTAGGAGACCAAGATGGGTGGAATGCTTGATCTCAGAAGTTCAAGACCAGCCTGAGCCAGAGTGAGACCCTGTCTCTACTAAAAATACAAAAAACTGAGGCAAGAGGACCTCTTGAGCCCAAGAATTGGAGGTTGCTGTGGGCTATGATGTCACCATGACACTCTATCTAGGGTGACTATTAAAAATAGGCCTAACTGCTCAGATAGTTATTTTGGTGGGCTGTTGGGGCTGATAGTCCCAGTTTCTGGATTTGGCAAAAGTAACAATATGAATAGAATTAATTTGCAAAAAAAAAAAAAAATAGCTTCACTAATTCTGTACCCCATACTATGCTGTACTATACCATAAAGTCTGTATTGACTTGATATTAAATATGGACATACATTAAAGAATCAAATTAAGACAAAGGCAACCTATACTTACTATAAAGCAGTTTTAGTATATCATAAAACAGTTTTATAAATGTGGTGTAAAATTTTAGGTAAATGGCAGTCAATACACTTTTCAGCTTCACTACCAGTACTTTTTTTAACTTTTTAACACTTAAAACTGTTATAAAGACCACCTGCTACCTGCAGCAATGATACACAAAACCTTGGCTTGCTGAAACCCAGCTCCATGCTGCTAGGTTTAAACTCTGATTTTTTTGGCTGGGTCACCTGCTGGGTGCTTGAGAGTGCTGGTTGCTTGAGTTCCAGATACAGGGAGTTATGGTATTCCTCTGTCAGCACTGTGTTTTCCTATTGCCTTTGGATAGACTTTCCCTAGCTATATCACTAATTCCCTTTGCACGTGGTAAACTACAATTTATTTTTTATCTTTTAGCTCAGATGTTACTTTCTCTTTGAAACAATACTTCTTACAAATGTTTCTTTCTCAGAATACGCCAGTTGTTGCATGAATCACTTGTCACACAACATAGTCAAATCAGTTTCATGGGTCTCTCACTATTCAAGTGTAAACTCCTTGAATATGGAGACCAAGTTTTTTTACTTTTCTCCAGGTTGCCTGGTGCATAGTAGCTGCTTTGTAAATGTCTGTCGAACTGAATGAATCCATAAAATGGAATAATCATAATACATATTTTCTATATTTCACAAGTTTGCTGTTCAAAAAAATAAATAAATAAAACTTTCATTTTTTGTTTGTCTTATGTCAGCCAGTAGTTTGCTTTAAAATGCTTAATGATTAGTCCATGGATTGAGGAACTAGCTTCCTCCTTAAATCTCTTGGATTATGAACACCTTTGCCAATTTAACAAATCTCTTGCATCGGGGGAGATGCATCTATATGGATGATTTCTGAAGCTCATCTACATATTTTCTGATTCCAAGAAACTAGGTTGAGAGTAACTGATTTACTTTATAGTAAGAGAAAAGTTGTGCCAAAGGTCCAAGATCAGCTCTAGAGGTAGAAAGGAATCTTAGTTAAATCTGTAGTTAAAAGGAGACATCAAACAGGAGAAATGACTGAATGGCCTTAAGGCAGCAGTTCTCAACCTGTGGGTCACGACCCATAGGAACTGTATTAAGGGGTTGCAGCATTAGGAAGGTTGAGAACCACTGCTGTAAGGGTTGGGTATAATAAAAGTAAATAAAAACATGTTTGAGAAGCAGAGACAACAGGTTTTCTTTAAAGTTGAATTGTAGGAAGTGTTAGCAAAAGCTAGGTATGTTTATTCAACCAACTACTCAAGTAGAGTTTTCTACAGAAACACTTGATATCGGGGGAGAGACAGTAGTAAAATTTTGTTTTTCATCTTTGAACAGGCGGCACCTAAACTGGATTCAATGGGCTAGCCTCCTGATTCTGTTTTTGTCTATTGTGGCTTTGACTGCTGGGACTAAAAGTTCACACCATAACTTGGCAGGACATGGATTTCATCATGATGCCTTCTTCAGCCCTTCCAATTCCTGCCTTCTGTTTAGAAATGACTGTTCCATAAAAGACAATTGCACAGCAAAGGAGTGGACTTTTCCTGAAGCTAAGTGGAACGCCACAGCCGAGGTTTTCAGTCACATCCGTCTTGGCGTGGGCCATGTTCTTATTATAGTCCAATGTTTTATTTCTTCAATGGCCAATATCTATAATGAAAAGATATTGAAGGAAGGGAACCAGCTCACTGAAAGCATCTTCATACAGAACAGCAAACTCTATTTCTTTGGTGTTCTTTTTAATGGGCTGACCCTGGGCCTTCAAAAGAGTAACCGTGATCAGATTAAGGATTGTGGATTTTTTTATGGCCATAATGTATTTTCAGTAGCCCTTATTTTTGTAATGGCATTCCAGGGCCTTTCAGTGGCTTTCATTCTGAAGTTCCTGGATAACATGTTCCATGTCTTGATGGCCCAGATCACCACTGTCATCATCACAGCAGTGTCAGTCCTGGTCTTTGACTTCAGGCCCTCCCTAGAATTTTTCTTGGAATCTCCATCAGTCCTTCTCTCTATATTTATTTATAATGCCAGCAACCCTCAAGGTCTGGATTATGCGCCTAGGCAAGAAAGGATCCGAGATCTAAGCGGCAGCCTTTGGGAACGTTCCAGTGGGGTAAGTTTATAAGGATACTGCTTTTTGCTTGTTCCTCCCAAATTCAAAGCGTGGTTATTAAAGGAAAAGAAAGATCAGTACTGGTGTATCAAATAATATATTGGATTTCAGTGACTTTTAAAAGTCAGTCAACGAGCATTCATTGAACTTCTAGGGCTCCTGGTAAATGCAGTGAGGGATATAGAAAAAAATACAAATTACAGTCTCAAGGACCTATGTGTCATTGACTATTACAAATTACAGACCTAAATGATGTCTCACAGATTATCTTTTCCAGTCTCCCTGGTTTTACAAGTGAAGAAACAGACTCAATGGTTTATAGGTAATAAGTGAAAGAACTGGTATTAAACCCATGATCTGACTTCTAGCACCTTGTCATAATTGAGAAAATAAGTTAATTTGTGGAAGAAGATAATCTTTTACATTAGTAAGTGTTGTTAAATAGAAAGCCTACTTGTAGTTATTCTTAAACCTTGGTGTGCCGGGAGTGCAGGGTTTTTTTTCACTAAAAAGATAGCTTCCAGAAGGGTATCTGCAAGTAGGAGTAAAATATTTTCTAGAAAACCCCTTAAGCGGTTTTTTCCTGAATATCTTCTAGTTGTTTTTAATTGTTTTGGAAGAGTTCATCATCATTTTATTAACTAATTAGTTAATTTTGAAGGGACTCAATTAAGGAGTTAAATGTATATTTATAGAACTGAAATAGGCATATAACTTTAGATTTACAATTTTCATGAATATATTAAAAAAATTTCACACAATGGACATTTCACTCTTTGGGAAAGTCAATACATTGCTTATTGGAGCTAATGGCAGAGCTTCCCTATGTATAATGCCACCGGAGGGGTGATACAACGGGTCCTTCACATGAGAAAATTAGAAGCTTATGTCCCAGATGCCCTGATTTTAGCCAGCAGTATACATTCAGAAATCCTGTATTATTTTCCAACAGGCTGATAATGCTCTTTGTCCTAATTTTTAAGTAAAAGAAAACAATTTTTGTGACAAGGCCTAAATTATAAATATTTCTCCACCTTTGTTTCCCCTTCAGACCAGCAGATGGTGCTCATGTTGTTAACTTTAAAATTCAAGTGCAAAAAAAATTCAAGAACTGAGTGCATTTCACTTTTTCATCTCAATGTACTTCTAAAATTAACTTTTTAAGAACTTAAGTATTTATTTAATTTGACTGTTATTTTGACAATTTAATGAAATAAGATCTATGATTTCTTAATAAGGTTTCCCCTTAGTAATCATTAAAAAGGCTACATTTCTAGTTTTTGTTTTAATTACTGATTTCATATGTTTCCTTTTAGGATGGAGAAGAACTGGAAAGACTTACCAAATCCAAGAGTGATGAGTCAGATGAAGATACTTTCTAATTGGTACCCATATAGTTGGCAACTCTCACAAACTTTTATTTCACATTTTCAGCATTTGGAATATTTATCTTTCTTTTCATTTTGATAAACCAAGAATGTTTTCAAAGCATAATATTCTGCATATATTTAATCACTTCCTAGATAATTTCATCCAAAGCTTAGGGGACCCAAAGGTTAAAGAATTCTAAGGAACTGATACAGGAATATTAATACTATAAACACTACATTAACGGCTCAGTACTTGTTGAATCAACAAGACACATATTCAGATTATTTTCCTTGCCCTCTAAATTTCCAAAAAAACTTTAGCCATACCCTCTAAATATACAAAGAGGTAAGGTTATCAGATATTTGTAATTTGTAATTATGTATCTGCATGCCAAAGTCTTTCCTTTTATTTTATTTTATTTTTTTTGCTTAATGACCTAAATATCTGGTTGTACTATAGATTTGGGGGAATGTAGTCTGTGCTAAATATTTTACCAAAGAAGCAATTTTTTCAGAAAACAAAATCTCAGAATTTTAATTTTTAGGAATCCATAGAAAATTTGATTTTTAGTAATTTTATTATTTTTCTAGACTAATAAGCTTCAGTGTAGGTGAAAATTTGTTACCATTCACCACATTTACCATTTATATTTTATTTTATTTTTATTTTTGAGACAGAGTCTCACTATGTTGCCCTTGGTAAAGTGCTGTGGCGTCATATCTCACAGCAACTTCAAACTCTTGGGCTTAAGTGATTCTCTTGCCTTAGCCTCCCAAGTAGCTGGGACTGCAGGTGCCCACCACAACACCTACCCAGCTATTTTTTGGTTGTAGTTGTCATTGTTTGGCAGGCCAGGCTGGGTTTGAACCCGCCAGCTCTGGTGTATGTGGCTGGTGCTCTTATCTGCTGAGCTACAGGCACTGAGCCACCACTTACATTTTAAATCATTTAAGGAAGTCATGGTAAGGTTTATTTCCTACTTAGTTGGTCTATCCCAACATTTTGACATTACTTTTGAATGTCAACATTTTAGAGAATAAGACGGCATTTTATTTACTTATTGATTAATGCTTGTGACGGTTATTTATCTTTATTATATCCTGTTCCCCAAAATTGAGACACTAGCTTCAGAATCATACCAGGTTGTTCGTAGGCTAATGCCTGGGAGATTTTAAATGGATCACTTTGCAAACAAACACTTTGAATTATATGAATAGTATTCTAAAAGTAGGATGATTGGTAATAAATAAAGCACTTTATAGTACTATTTCACACATACAAGTGCATGGTATTTTTCAAGGCATTTTTGCATGCAGCCAATTGACTCTTAGGTGATATATAATTAAAATATGAGAAAATAGAAGTGACCTGCCCAAAGTCATGCAGCTGGATAGTGATAGAAGAGTAGGGTAGCTAAGTAGGCTTTAGCCCACAGGCTTGTATGTTTGTGGAGTACCTAATGTAAATGTGAACCTTAAGTTATTCTCATGTAGCCTATTCATTTCTTCTCTTCTAATTTTCATGCAGATGAGTATAAGATAAAACTGTTATATAATCCATTTGTGATGTCCAGAAAAATGACTGGAAAAAGTTGATAGAAATTTGTAATTAAAATAATTATTAAACCTACATCGTGTGTTGCCATCTGTTATATGAGGTGGAATATGGAATGCTTTTAATTTTTAAAAATAGAGTAAGACAAAAACCCAAATAACTTTTAAAACTATCTGTTTGAGTAGATCTTGACTCTTAAAAATAGCAAAATGGATCACATTATTGTACGTATTCCCATCAGAGTTATGAGAAACAGAAAGATTTCATATTAGGTACAAAAATTCATTTGAAAGGTAAGGAAAATAAGGTATTGGAAGATCTCACTTTTAAGAAGTACAGAGTAGAAAACATTTTTATCTTTGTGGGACAGATAAAAATTATAAAAAATCTTACAAAGATACCATCTAAGTAGGTTTCCGTAGTGCACAGAGAGTGATTATTTTATTTACAATTACCCCCCCCTTCTTCAGAAAGCATTTTTAGCCTAAAGTAAGGTTTACTTGTGTTAAATGACCACCTAATGAGAGAGGAAAAAAAAATAAGAGCTGTGAAAATGTGAAATGTGAAAAAATAAGAGCTGAAAAAATGTGAAATTCCAATGGAGAGGCTTTGGCTCCATCAGCACTACTGTTTTAAGAAGGAGAGTAATGATGTTGATAAGTCTAGAAACCATATCCTAGATGCTTTTGGAATCAAGGAATTATATAATTTGGAGAAAAGAACAGTTGTCATGTGGAAAAAGAAGACTCTCTTCCTACTTTGGAGAACCAAATTACAGTGAGAGTTTCAAGGTGACGATTATTTTGTCATAAAGAAGCCTTCCAACAAATGATGCTTTTAACAGTAGAAAAGGCCTTCCTGAAGAGCAGCAGAGTAGTGCAAATTGTCTTGCCACTGAAGTATTAAGAAAGATTGTATCATCAGGATGTTTTAGAAGAGATTCCTTCATTGGTATAGAAGTCAGACTAAGTGATTTCTACATTCTTCTATTTAGATTCTCTTCTGAGCCTAATTGCTCTAGTTAGGCCTTCTAGTAAAGTTTTGAATAGAAATGGCAAAAGTGGGCACCCTTACCTTTTTCCTGATCCCAGAGAAAACATTTTCAGTCTTTCACGATTGAGTAGGATGTTTGCTCTGAGTTTTTCATATATAGATTTTATCATGCTAGAGTAGGTTTTATCTATCTTTCTGAGTGTTTTTTATCATGTATGAGTGTTTTAAATAATTTTTCTGCATGAATTAAGATGATTGTGTGGTTTTTTCTTCATTATATTAATGGAGCATATTACATTGGTCAATTTCTATGTATTGAATGATGCTCTCATTCCAGGAAGATATCCCACTTGGTCATTGTGGGTAATCTTTTAGTATGCTACTGAATTCAGTGTGCTAGTATATTGTTGAAGACTTTTGTATGTATTTACAATTACTCTAATAGAAGTAAATGTTTGGGGGTATAGGTATCTGGTATGTCTTCTTTTTTTAATTATTATTTATTATTAGATCATATTTGTGCACATTAATTCTATCATGGGATACAGTGTGTTGTTTCCATATACAATTTGAAATACTTTCATCCAGTTGGCCAACATAGCCATCATGTCATTCCCATAATTGTTGTGTTAAGACATTTATATTCGACATTTAGAAAGCTTCACATGTACTCTTATAGGAAAAATCATAGGTGTGATCCCTGCAATCACCCTCCCTTCACCAATCCTCTCCCCTCCCCTCCCCTCCTTCACCCCTTTCCCGATATTCTTGGACTCCATTTGGATTATAGCTTTCCTATGATAGTTAACAATTAGTTTCATAATAGGGTTGAGTACATTGGATACTTTTTCTTCCATTCTTGAGATACTTTGCTAAGAAGAATATCTTTCAGCTCCATCCATGTAAAC
>NW_003852517.1:2201404-2206676 GCF_000181295.1 Otolemur garnettii
AAGTCTCCATCTTTCTTTAGGGCTGCATAGTATTCCATGGTGTACATATACCACAATTTATTGATCCATTCATGGGTCGATGGGCACTTGGGCTTCCGTGACCTAGCGATTGTGAATTGGGCTGCAGTGAACATTCTGGTACAGATAACTGTATTGTAGCGTGATTTTGATCTTCTGATTCTGTTTTGTTCTGGTACAGTAGTTCTTAACTTATGGGTCATCACCCACAGGAACTATATTAAAGGGCCATGGCATTAGGAAGGTTGAGAACCACTGTTCTAGTAGGATCTTTAATCTGTACCAGTTGCTCCATTCTTTCCTTTAGCACAAGTCTCCAGAGGATGCTACCTTTGTCCAGATGCTACCTTTTTCTATCCAAAAATTCTGCCTTCCCAAAGTTGGCACCTTTGATCCTCTGTACCGTGAAGCCCCTTCTTTTTAATTCCCAGGAAGCCAGTGCTCTAATCAAAGTGTACTTAAAGCTTTGTTGTTGTTTTTTTTTTTCGGCCTTTTCAAAGACCCAACTTTGGATTTTGTTACTTTTCTATATTATTTAGTATTCAGCTCTTTAGTATCTCCTTCCTTTTGCTAGTGTTGAGTTATTTTGTTAATTTTCTAATTCCTTAAGTTGTCCTTTGGTTGTTGATTTCAAATCTTGTTTTTTAAAATATCTATAACTATAAAATTTCTCCTTATCACTGTATTCACTGTATTGTGTATGTTTAATGTGTATTTTCATTTTCACTCATTTCTTTTTATTTTGTTTGATTCTATTTTTTTAACTTTTAATTTAATATTGGGGGTATACATATTAGTTTACATACTTTGTTACTTTGTTTTTGTACAGATTGAGTCAGAGTTATAAGAGTGCATTGTACACAATAAGTGTGGATTTACCCGTCCCCTTCTCTTCCCTCCCCCCAGCTTGATTTTCATTGAGATTTACTTCCATATGTGCACTTAAGTGTTAATCAATTGAGTGTTGAGTACACATATTTGTCCATTCTTGTGATGTTTCACTTAAAAATGGTTTCCACTTTCATCTAGGCTGTCACAAAAGATATGAGGTCACTTTTTTTTAATGACTGATTAGTACTTTATGATATGCATGTATCACATTTTGCTAACCCATTGGTGTATTGGTGGGCACTTAAGTTGTTTCTATGTCTTTGTGAGTAGGAATTTTGCTGCTATAAACATTAGACTGCAGTTGTCCTTTTTACAGAATGACCTTTTTTTCCTTTGGATATATACCCAGCAATGGGATTCCTAGATTAAATGGTAGGTCTACTTTAAGTTCTTTGATGTTTTTCCATACAATTTCCATAGAGGCTGAACTAGTTTGCAGTCCTACCAACAGTGTAGAAGAGTTTCTTTCTCTCCACATCCATGCCAGGATCTGTTGTTTTGAGAATTTTATGATGTAAGCCATTCTTACTGGGGTTAGGTGATAATCTCAATGTGGTTTTTATTTGAATTTCCTTGATAATTAGAGACATTGAGCATTTTTTCATGTATTTGTCAACCATTAGTCTGTCTTTGTTAGAATTTTCTGTTCTTTGGTCTACTTTTTAGGGGCTTTGTTTAATCTTTTTATGTTAATTTCCTTGAATTATGTGTAGATTCTGGCTATAAGTCTTTTATCAGATTACAGCATGCAAATATTTTTTCCCATTCTGTGGATTGTCTATTTACTCTTTTGATTAAGTCCTTGGCTATGTAGAAGCTTTTTATTTCTATGTATATATGTAATATTTATTTATTTGAGACAGGGTTTTACTTTGTCTACCTAGTTCAAGTGCTCTGGTATCATAGCTTACAGCAACCTCAGACTCCTGGACTCAAGTAATTTATTTACCTCAGCCTCCCAAGTAGCTGGGACTACCTGTGGCCACCACAATGCCTGGCTATTTTTAAGAGATGGGGTATCCCTGTTGCTCAGGCTAGTCTTGAACTCTTGAGCTCAAGCAGTCCACCTGCCTCAGCCTCTCAGAGTCCTAGGATTACAGGAGTGAGCCACTGCACCTTGTTGTTAATTTGCTTGAGTTATTTGTAGATTCTGGTTATAATTTATTTAGGTCTCATTCATTTATGTTTGTTGTTGCTGTAATTGCTTTTGGGGGCTTCTTTATGAATTCTTTGCCTAGGCTGATACTATTAGGAGTTTTTCCAACATTTTCTTCTAGAATTCTTATAGTTTCCTGCCTATAAAAGTAAAAGTTTAAAAGTTTTAGGTTTACAAGTTTAAGTGTAGGTCTTTTATCCATTGTGAGTTAATTTTTGTGATTGGTGAGAGGTGCCCATCCTGTTTCAGTCTTTGTGTGCAGCTATCCAGTTTTTCCAACACCATTTATTGGATAGGGATTCTTTTCCCCAGTATATTTCATTTTTTTAAAAATCAGATGGGAATATGAGGATGATTTCATCTCTGGGTTCTCTTTTCTGATCCATAGGTCTATGTCTGTGTTTTTGTACCAGTACCATGCTGTTTTGGTTACTAGAGCTTTATAGTATAGCTTGAATTCTAATAAAGTGATGCCTTTATTACATTACATAGGTTGCATTGGCTATTTGGGGTCTTTTCTGGTTCCATACAAAGTATGGAACTATTTTTTCTAGATTTGCAAAAAAACAGAGTTTGTATTTCAGTGGGGCTTGCATTGAATCTGTAAATCACTTTGGGTAACATAGCCATTTTAACAATGTTGATTCTACCAGTGCATGAACATGATGTATTTTTCTATCTGCGTACATCCTCTGCATTTTCTTTCCTCAATGTTTAATAATTCTCCCTATAAAGATCTTTCACCTACTTTGTTCAGTATATTTCTAGGTATTTTTTTTCTGTTGTTACTGCAAAAGGTATTCCCTTTTGAATACAGATGCAAAAATATTCAATAAAATTTTACCTAACCAAATTCAGCAGCACATCAAAAAAAAAAAAAAAAAATCACCATGAGCAACTGGGACAAACAGGATTCATCTCAGAGATGCAAGGATGGTTCAACATATACAACTCTATAAATGTGTAGTTCACCACATAAATAGATAGAAAAACAAAAACTATATGATCTTTCCAATCAACTCAGAAGAAGTATTTGACAAAATTCAGCACCCTTTCTTGATGAGAACACTCAACAGAATTTGTATAGATGGGACATTCCTCAAAATTATAAAAGCTGTATATGACAAACCTACAGCCAACATCATATTAAATGGGAAAAAATTGAAAGCATTGCTGCTTAGAACTGGAACCAGAGAAGGTAGCCCACTTTCACCACTTTATTCAGCATAGTGGTGGAAGTTCTCTCCAGAACAATCAGGCAAGAGAAGGAAATCAAGGGGGTTCATATGGGAAAAAGAGATCAAACTATTACTCTTTGATGATGATAAGATCTGATATGTAGAAAACTCCAAAGATTCAACTAAGAGATTCCTGGAATTGATAAATAGATTCAGCAAAATCTCAGGGTACTGGCTCAGTGCCTGTAGCTCAAGCGGCTAAGGTGCCAGCCACATACACCAGAGCTGGCAAGTTTGAACCCAGCCCAGGCCTGCCAAACTGCAATGACAACTACAACCAAAAAATAGCCGGGTGTTGTGGCAGGCACCTGTAGTCCCAGCTACTTGGGAGGCTGAGGCAAGAGAATCACTTAAGCCCAAGAGTCAGTGGTTGCTGTGAGCTGTGATGCCATGGAACTCTACCCATAGTGACAGCTTGAGGCTCTGTCTCAAAAAAAAAAATTAAATTAAAAAAAAAATCTCAGGGTACAAAATCAATGTACACAAATCAGTAGCTTTCATACATGGCAACGATAAGTAAGCTGAGAATTGAATCATTTTCATTCATTTCTAAATATTTTCTAATTTCCCTGCTATTTCTTATTTGATCCATTCATTATTTATGAGGACATTGTTTAATTTTCACATATTTGTGAATTTTCTACTCATTATTGATTTTTAACTCCATCCTGTTGTGGTCAGTGAAGATACTTCATATGACATGTGGTTTTTTAACATCTATGAGACATTATTTGTTGTCTACCTATAATCTATTCTGCAAAATGCCCCATATGCATTTCAGAAGAATGTGTATTCTGTGGTTATGTGGAGTGTTCTGTACATATCTGTTAAATCTGGTACTTTATTGTATTGTTCAAGTTCTCTATTTCTTCTTTGTGGTTATTCTATCCATTTTTGAATGTGGGGTATTGAAGTATCCAACTGTTATTGTAGTTATTTCCATTTCTCCCTCAGTTCTGTCCATTTTTGCTTAATATATTTTGATGGACTGTTACTAGGTATATAAATGTTTACAATTCTTCTGTCTTCCTGATGTATTGAATAATGTATTAATATATAATATCCTTTGTCTCTCATAACTTTTTTTGATTTAAAGTATATATTGCCTGGTATTATTAGTATAGCCACTCCTGTTCTCTTTTGGTTATTATTTGTATGAAATATCCTTTTCCATTCATTCACTTGTATTCTACTTATGTTTTTGGAACTAAAGTGAATCTCGTGCATAATGTGTATAGTTGAATGATTTTTTTTTAATGCATTCTGCCCATGTTGGTTGATTGGAGAGTTTAATTCATTTACATTTAAAGTAATTACTGGTGAGGAGAAACTTAAGTTATTTTACTATTTGTTTTCTATGTGTCTTGAAGCTTTCCCCCTCTCATTTCTTGCAATCCTGTTAATAGACTCCAGCATTCCAAAATACCAGTGCAGTATTGTTGTCTAGGTGGGGAAACAGATTTCTGGAGCTTTCTATTCTGTCATCTTCCTGGAATCTTCTTGTTTAATTAATTTTTATTTTAATAAAGTTTATTTTACATTCTGTATTTCTAGGGTTTGTTTTATGTTATTTTTTCATTGTGTCTAGTTGAAATACACTTATTTTCTTTCTTGTTTGATAATGAATATGTTTATAGCTAGTAGGAACATTTTCCTAAAGTATATATACCTTAGGCCAATCCCACAGACTTAGTTTTTTTAATATATTGTTAAATTTTTAATTATTATGAGCATGTAATAGTTGTTAAAGACTTTCAATTATAGTATTATTATTTTCTAATTATTTTGATTCTAGGGTAGTGTGATTGAGGTTTTTATTCATACTTTCATTAATTCCTAGTTTTCATACATTTGGTTAGAAAATGTTATCTGTATTTTTTCTGAATTTATGAATATTTCCTATATGACTTTTTATGCATGTTTCATGGGCATTTAAACAAAATGTACTCTATTTTCTTTCTTTTTTTTT
>NW_003852517.1:2206912-2209361 GCF_000181295.1 Otolemur garnettii
CCTTAGCCGGTTGAGCTATAGGCGCCGAGCCCTCTATTTTCTTAATACAAAGTTTATTACAGGGTTTTTGTCACTTTCCCCTTGTATTTCAATTCTGACAGTCTTTATTTTGTATCATTTACTGTTATGATTTTTCATATAGAAAGCATCATACCAATAATATCTTAACTGATTTATGTATGCCCTTAATCATTTGAGAGTTACCACTTTTTCTCATTTAATGCTGTTTAATATTGACTTTTACTTGTCCAATATTATTATTGATAATACTGTTTGAATATTTCATAATACAAGTATTACAATAGTAATATTACTAATGTTTACATATTAATATTAATGTTGGCAATATTGATGTCTCAATATTGATACTGTTAATATTAATATTACATAAAGTAGTATTGTTTATTTGATTGCATTATTGGGTGTACTTTGGCCTATACTTATTATACTTATTATGCAATAACTTTTTTGAGAAAGTATTGGTTTGATATTTGAACCAGTCTGAGAACTTTTTTTAGTATTTTAAATTTATTACACTTATACTTCCAGTCTGTTTTATAACTATTGATTACTTATACATTTTTAAAAGCAAAGTTAGAACTTTGTAATTTTACCAACTTCAAAAATTAAAAAGTAGTAATTGACTCCTTTCACTGAGAGACGAGGAGCTTAGGATATATTTTCTTTCAGCTCTTAGTTTTTCTTAATAAGCTCTGAGAATTTTATCCAGGGCTGCAAACTGTATTTATTTCAACCATCCTGAGACTCATATGTTTTATGTGTTACCATCTCTGAAACTAGAATGTTTTGCATATAACATAGCCACAGCCTCATGGTGATAGTAATGAGGTTATCTTTGCCTAGGTGTTCGGCATGACTAGAGAAATACGACTTCTTGACATTTTAGTCAACAACGCTCTTAAGGAGGAGAGAATACAAGTCCAGTTGTTGCCCGAAAAGTCTTTCATTGATACTTCTTGGTATGATCAAGAACATGCCAATATCCAGATTTTACAGAATGGATGTTAATATCTTGGAAGAAAATCCTGGAGACAGCAGAGAAACTCCCTTAAGAAATTATGTATCGGCTCTGTGCCCATAGCCCAGTGATTACAGCGCCAGCCACATACACTGAAGCTGACAGGTTTAAAACTGGCCCAGGCCAGCTGAACAATAATGACAACTGCAACAAAAAATAACCGGGCGTTGTGGCGGGTGCCTGTAGTTCCAGCTACTTGCGAGGCTGAGGCAAGAGAATCTCTTAAGCCCAAGAGTTGGAGGTTGCTGTGAGCTGTGATGCCATGGCACTCTACCAAGGGTGACATAGTGAGACTCTGTCTCAAAAAAAAAAAGAAGAAGAAGAAGAAATTATGTATCATCATTTCTCTCAATGGTGCAGAGAACTGTTCTGTATGGAAAACCTGAGACATCTATAGCTTTGCATTAAAAAGTGATTCAAAGAATTCTGGCTCAAAAATGGGAAGAATTTTAGAAATAGTTTAATTAATTTCATTTGTTCTTTCCCTTTTTATATTATAGTGATACATGATAAATAAGTCTTTAAAAGCTCTTTAAACAAATAAAAATTCTAAGTGAAAAATGGTATTGTGTCTAATTAATGGTGTACTTTATGAGTAGGATATAAAATAGTGGTGTCTTTTAGAATTGATGCTGTCATAGATTTGATGAAAGATTTAAAAACAAATTTTACTATATACCTTTTCTTTCAATTATTAATAGTTTGCCTTTTAGTTTATGATCCCAATTAACACAACTAATTAAAGTTAATTTATTCATATTGTAAGTTGCTCATTCATGGTTTTTGTTTTTGTTTCTTTTGAGACAGCCTCAAGCTGTCATTCTGGGTAGAGTGCTGTGGCATCACAGCTCACAGCAACCTCCATCTCCTGGGCTTCAGCTATTCTTTTGCCTCAGCCTCCCAAGTAGCTGGGACTACAGGTGCCCACCACAACTATTGCCAAATAGCCCAGCTATTTTTTGGTTGTAGTTGTCATTGTTGTTTGTCAGGCCCGGGCTAGATTTGAACCCACCAGCTGTGGTGTATGTGGCTGGCACCTTAGCCACTTGAGCTATAGGCACCAAGCCCATTCATGGTTTTTTAATGCTAATTTATCTTTTAGCTGGAATCTGTCTTTTTTTTTTTTTCTTTTTTTTATTGAACGGTAACTATGTACATTAATGCACTTCCTGGAATCTGTCTTAAATAGATTTTTCTTTTTTGATAGAGTTTTGGATGATACACTTCCCGAGGTTTAGTATATTTTGAAAATATATTTTACATATATTTAGCATCTAATAAACATTTTTATTCTCAATTGTATATAATAATCTTATTGCTTAAAGAGGTTCTGCATTTTTATCATTTTCTATAGCCATTTAATACAAATGACAGCTACTCTAGAAAATATTTCTTGAATCACCCTTTTTT
>NW_003852517.1:2209518-2219522 GCF_000181295.1 Otolemur garnettii
ACAGGCGCCCGCCACAGCGCCCGGCCATTTTTTGCTTGCAGCCATCATTGTTGTTTGGCGGGCCTGGGCTGGGGATTCGAACCCGCCAACTTAGGTGTATGTGGCTGGCGCCTTAGCTGCTTGAGCCACAGGCACCGAGCCCCTTCAGAAATCTTTTTTGTGTATCATCTAGTGTTACCAAGATGTTAAATGTTTCCCTTCTCTATTAGAAATGTATATGTGTGTATATATGTATACATAATATTTATCTATTTTTTTTCTTTGTTGGTAAGCTGTTTTTTAAGCTTAAATGCCTTATGGGTGTGTATGTGTATGTATGTATATATGTATGTGTATCTTTAAAGTTTCTGGAGATTTATCTTTAAACAGAGTTTAACTGTCCCATCAGGTACAGTGGCTTACACCTGTAATCCTAGCACTCTGGGAGGCCGGGTGGGTGGGTTGTCAGAACTCAGGAGTTCAAGACCAGCCTGAAGTGATACCCTGTCTCTAAAAATAATAGCTGGGTTTTGGTGAGCAGCTGTTGTCCCACCTACTCGGGAGGCTGAGGCAAGAGAATTGCTTAAGCCCGAGAGTTTGAGGTTGCTATGAGCCGTGATGCTATAGCACTCAACCCCAGGGCAACTGAGTGAGACTCTGTCTCAAAACAAACAGACCCCCCCCCCCAACTTTCCAGTTGGGCTTAATATTTGCCACAAACTGGTGCAGGTAGAATCCCCCTTACCCTATACCTCTAACCTAGACACAGTTTGAATGCTATCTTTGAAATTACTATGCTAAAGAAAGCTGCTTCAAGGAGGTGTCAGAGAATCAGGAACCATAGAAAATTGCAATGAGGGAATGTGCTTTTCCTCTATGTTGCTTGAAACTATTGCTTTCAGGGCCAATCCTACATAGATATGGGTAATATTATTTCCTGCTTATAAGGAGGGAGTTACCACTTGAATTTTAGTTTATTACCTTGTTTTAGATTAAGCTCCCTGCTTTGGTGAGAAGTCAGGTTAAGTAAAGTGCCTTGAAACAGCACAAGTTTTTTCTATGGCTATTAGAATTTTTTTACATTGTATACTTATAAATACAGTATAATTGTTTTTATGTTTTTATATTTATTGTTATATAATATATAAAATATTTAATACTTTAGATTTAATGTTTTATAAACTATACTAAAATTACACAAAGTGGCTATAAAATTCATGTGCAATTTAAATTAGTATGTAGTTTTAATTTGCACACAAACTTTATGGCCACTCTTTGTATGTGTGTGTTGTGTGTGTGTGTATGTGTATGTGTGAACATATTCCACCCTGTAAAGATCTCCTAAGTTTGTATATGGAAAGGACTCACCAGACTCAGTAGAGCATGCTCACATAAGGCTTGTTTAAAAGCAAAGTATATAGTCCAGCAAGAAAAAGAGAGCACAGATGTTGAGGATTCAAGAGACATTTCATACATAAGCTCCCAGGTCCTTATTTGCACACACAGACCACACTGTCTTCATTATCTACAGTTTGCACCAAGATCTTGTAAGAAATCTTGACTTTGGAAGAGCTCAAAGTAAAAATTTCCAGCAGGGTTTTTGTGTCTCTCTGGCCATGTAATTAGCCAAGCTTATTTAATCTATTAGGCCAGTTGGAAACCATCATTAAAGAAAGTGACCCTGGTGATCACCAGAGTAGTTGCAGATTTTCAACACATCATGAATCCCTTTGCCCTTATCTTGGCCAGGAATCAAAACCAAACATCCTGAAATAGGGTTTAAGCTAGGAGAGACTGCTTTAATGAAGTTTAAAGAAAGAAGCCATCTCTATACTATGAAAATACAAAATGAAGCATCAAATGTTGATGCAGAAGCTGCAACAAGTTCCTAACAAAATTGAGCTAAGATAATCAACGAAGGTAGCAACACTGAACAACAGATTTTTAATGTAGAAGAAACAGCTGCCTGTTGGAAGAAGATACCATTTGGTTGCAAAGTTTCAAATGATAGTCTAACTCTCCTGTTAGGGGTTTATACAGTTACTGACTTTAAGTTGAAGTCAATTCCTCATTTACCATTCTAAATATCCTAGGGTCCTTATGAATTATGCTAAGTCTACTGTACTTGCTCTCTATAAATCAAACAACAAACCCTATGTGTCAGCACATATGTTTACAGCATCATTTATTGAACATTTTAATTCTCATTACAATTGAGACTTGCTGCTCAGAAGAAAATATTCCTATGAAAATACTGCTGTTCATTGACAGTGCACCTAGTCACCCAAGAGCTCTGATACAGATGCATACGGAGATTAATGTTTTCATACCTGCTAATATGTCCATTCTGCAGCCTGTGAGTTGATGAGTAATTTTGACTTTCGAATCCTACTGTTTAAGAAATATACTTCATAATCCTGTAGCTGCCATAGATAGTGATTCCTCTGATAGATCTGGGCAAAGTAAATTAAAAATCTTCTGGAAAGGATTCTCCATTCTAGATACATTAAGAATATTTGTGATTCATGGGAAGAGATTAAAATAGCTACATTAATGGGAGTTTGGAAGAAGATGACTCCAGCCCTCATGGATGACTTTAAGTCGTTCAAGACTTCAGTGGAAGAAGAAACTGTAGATGTGGTGGGAATAGCAAGAGAACCAGAATTAAAAATGGAGCCCGAAGATTTGACTGAATTGCAGTTTCATGATAAAACTTTAACAGATGAAGACTTGCTTCTTCCTGAAGAGCAAAGAAAGTGACTTCTTGAGATGGAACCCATTCCTGGTGAAGAAGCTGGGAACATTGTTGAAATGACAAGAGAGGATTTAGAATGTTATTATATATAAACTTAGTTGAGAGAGTAGCAAAAGAGAGAAGACTGGCTCCAATTTTGAAAGAAGTTCTACTATGAGCAAAATGCTATGAAACAGCATTGCATGTTCCTTCCTTCAGGAAAGGAAGAGTCAATTGAAGCAGCAAACTTCATTGTTATTTTAAGAAATTGCCCCAGCCACCCCACCCTCCCACAACCATCACCCAGATCAGTCACTAGTTATCAATGTAAAGGCAACCCCCACTCTGAGCAAGAAAATTATAACTTGCTGAAAATGCAGGCTTAAATGAATGTCAATACTTTCAAGAATAAAGTTTATGGAGTTTGTAGAAGCAAGATCTGGTTATATTCCCCAGACTGGTCTTGAGCTCCTGGACTCAGATGATTCTCCTGTCTTGCCTCCCAAAGTGTTGGGATTACAGGCATGGGCCACGATGCCTAGCCTAATGAAGTAATTTTAAATTAAGGTTTGTGCATTTTTTAGACATAATGCTATTGTATACTTAATAAACTACAATATAGTGTGGACATAACTTTTATTTTGCCCTGGGAAATAAAAAAAAATGTGTGACTCACCTTATTGCAATAATCACTTTATTGTAGTGGTCCAGAACAAACCTGGAATATCTATCTCCAACATATGCCTGTGCTATTCAGGCGTTCAAGTGCAAAGGGTCAAGATATTTTGTCAGTAATTCCATGGCAACCTGCTAAAATTCTGAAAGCATCAGTACTGTTCGCAGTGCTAGATTGTGGTAAGGATTTCCTGACGCCCTGATCTATGTCTGAAAAGACGCTAAAGATAACAGAAACAGGGCCAGAAGGGGCTATAGTAACAAAAGTGGGTTTGGTACCTTCTCTGGCCTTTATTGCTAAGATTGCTGGACGCCTGTGGTATCAAGCTTCATAACAGAAACTCATACAAAGAGCTGCTACCATTTCAAAAATAGTTAAGAAGCTATCTGTTCCTTGTTCTATCTGTTCAGATGTTTCCAGAAAATATTTGCACTGTGATTTTTAATTTTCAGAGTTTTCACTTATCAATTAATACAAAAATAAGGAAAAGAGATATAAATGTTACAGAATTTCATATACCAAATAATGTTCTTTACATAGGAAAAGGAAAACAATACCAATTTTCAGTACCATCATTAGATCCCCTCCAGTTCTCTTATAACTTCTTTATAACTTAAGTCTTTAATAACAACTCATGAATAGGTGAAAGTTTGCTATTTATTTAATCTTTGAAGAACACTGAAAGGAAAAGGCAGGGAATGTAGGCAGTGTAGAAGAACAGAGCTGGCCACATGTGGCTCCAGCAGCTGCAGGAGAAACTGGCTGAGGCTAAGGTTACATATTTCTGTTCAGTAAGGGTATCCATGGTGATAACTCTCATGATGCCGATAATCATCCTGGTAACCATCCTGGTATCCTTGGTGGTAACTATGGTAACCATAGCCTGCATACTCATCTTCTGGGCAGCGCATCCCCAGTGACTGCTGAATGGCCATTTCCTGTCTCCGAAGTTGCATTGAATCAATTAAATCATACACAATCACCATGGACCACATGGGAGAAGGATACCAGGATTTGACATTTCCATCTTTTCCAACAAGAAGCATGGAGAAGTACTCTGGGCTTACTTGAAAATAGTTACGTATATCTTTCACCAAATGGGCTGGTACGTCTTCTCGCTCAACAACAGAGCTCCCTAGGATGACATTAGAGTACTTGTTAGTGGATTAAAGAAAGTGTCAGTGTTCAAGAAAACTGGTCAAAGTCAGAGGAAATCACTGAGAACAGAGAGGACCCATGATCCTGCTTCTTTAGCTCAAAATGCCATTAAAGAAGTTTGCAGGGGTTGTTTTTACTAGAAACTATGTGTCCCCACTGTTCTACAACGTTATTCGGATCAACCTATGGGGCACATGATGTGTCTTCTGTAGCAGCGTTATAAAACCAGTCCTTTAATTTAAACCGGCAAGATCAAGTTCTTTAAAATTTGTCACTAACAAATATTTATATTTTAAAGTTTATTTCCAATTAGCTTAGTTACATCTTTATAGTTTTCTTTTTGACATTTTTCTTTGTAACAAGAGGTTTTATGTGAAAAATGAAAAATACTGGCTGGATGTGGTAGCTCAGGCCTGTAATTTTAGCATCCTGGAAGACTAAGGCAGGAGGATCACTTGAGGTAAGAACTTCAAGACCAACCTGAGCAAAGCTAGACTCTGTCTCTGCTAAAAATAGAAAAGTTACCCAGATATGGTGGCATGTGTCTGAAGCCCCAGCTACTCGAGAGGCTAAGGCAGGAGGATTGCTTGAGCCCAGGAGTTTGAGGTTGTGCTGATGTAGGCTGAGGCCATAGTACTCTAGCCCAGATGACAGAGCAAGACTCTGTCTTGAAAGACAACTGAAAAATACCAATTATGTTAAGATCTGGATAAATGTATTTGAACTATTGCAATTAGTGAAAAGAAGAAAGTGGAAGGAAAAAGGAGCTGATACTTCCTGGGGGGGGTCTGCTCTGTCTAGCACTCTGCCAAAGCACACACTGTCTTAGAAGGAAGGATGAGATTTGCTCTCTGAAACCTTTAGTCATAGTCATTTTCTTTTTGATTCTCTTTTTCCTTATCTGTTGAACATTATCAATAAAATATGACCTTTTTTCCTCATAAAACTATTGTGAAAATTAACACCCTATATAGACCAAAAATTTATTTTAGTTAAGAAAATGGATATTTTTACTATTCTTTGAATGATTATATATTAAAAACAATATTAGTCACTGCACTCCAGTGTCCTTCTTATGTATACATACACCACACCCACACACATGTTGGAAAGAGGATTCACTGAACTGTGTTCACCTTAAAGCTATCCCCATTGCTTGCATATAGCTAAACATAACTAGTTTATACCATTTTAAGATAATGGTACATTACCATTAATAGGGAATAGTTCTAACACTCCCCCAACTTCATCTCCGAGGCCTAAAAGCTTCAGAACAGTTATATGGCGCAGACCTGAAAGAAAAGTTTAAAAAGACAAAGCCATAGAATTAGAGGAAAGGATTTTAGGTCATCTTTTACTTCAAAGGCCTAATATCTGACAGTTAAAAAATCTCTTAAATTTAAAAATAATATACAACATAACCTAATTAAATGGAATAATCTATTTTTTAAACTTTCAACAAGTACGTACCTTTAAACATTGAAAAAAACAAATTGCAAATTTTAGTATTAACAACAGTCAAGTTTCTTCTTTGTATATGGAAATAGAAGAATTTTGCTCTTAAGCTGTGAGTCTCACTCTACTAAAGAACAACAGCAACAAAGCCCTTGGAACCTTAAAAGTCTGAGATTATCTAAACTGCTTTCATGCTCTGAAAAAAGTCAAGCCTGAATTTAGAACAGCTGTTACAGATAACTTTCAGAGAAAAGACTGCAGATCCCATCTACTGTGATAGTTCAAGAAATAGTTCTGCTTCCTCACACCAGAGTTTACTGGCTTGAAGAGTCAGTTCTTATCACTTATTTAGAAGGTTCAGAGGGGAAAGACTTCAGCTTGCCTTCATGTCTGGGCTAAAACGCCCTGGTAGCTTGTTGGAATTCTTTTGAAGATAAAGAACACATGAAGGGATTCAGGAGAAGGGTGAAGAGGCCAAGGGCCCCCGTCAAGTCCTCAGGTCAAGATTTCAGGGTTTTAGATAAAATCATAACCTGATCATTGTAATATCTCAGAACTAATAATAAGATTATCAGTGCTTATTGTTTAGGGGAAAAAACTGAATACTGCCATGGGAGAGCTCTTCTAAGGAGAAGCTAAAATCAAGGCAGAATGCTATTCCTAAAATGTTTTTTCTATCTTTACTTTTTTCCCAAAGAAGTGAAGCATTCTGTTCTAAATATTGGTGAGTCATGATTTCAAAAGGGAGGCTCATGAATTTATTCCTGGAAGACATGATTTGTTCACATCTCCTTTATATTACAGAGGGCTTGCTGTCACTGATGGGGACATAGGCTCTGTGTGCAGAGATAAACCATAAAGCACTGCTCAATTGCTACTGGAAAAGGCATCTTTTGAAAGTCAACAAACTAGGGCTTTATTTATATTCTTATTGTCAAGAGTCATTAATGTCTCTAAGAACTTCTACCTTAACTAGCACCATTGTTGAGTATATATAATTTAAGATAATTTAACATGCTTAATTTGATGCTGATATAATCAAATCTTCCATATGTTGATATAAAGTCTTAAATTATTAACCTTGACAATAGTAGTGTAAGTAAAAATTCATGAATTTTTCTATCACTTTTACCATTATGAGCTTGTTTTCTGCCTTCTTTTGAGTTATTTCATATCTTAAAATAGAAATGTACTTATAATTTACATGTACTGGGTCATAACAAGGACCGGGACTCAGTTAATGCTTTACAAAATGTACATGCCCCTCCTTTTAAAATCAAACACAGGTTTTATAACTATCAGATGATTCTTCTTCCTAATAGAAGTATCAAAATAATGCTTATTCATATATGTTCTAATTACTAATTTTTTAACATGTAGCCCTTAACTACTCCCTACCCTCCCCCAGTGAATCTTTCAGAATTCTCCCTTTGCAGAGGCATATCGCCTTTCAGATTTCAATCATGACTTCTACTTTTAAAATTGTCATTATCTACATTGTGCTTGGTAATAAATTCTTTGTCCTATTTATTTTACTGTCTATCCATATTCAAAATACTAGGTCTTTCAGGCCACTAGAATAATAATGTTTCCTTAATAATGCATCTGTTAGTTTTCAGAATACTAAGCAATTCTCTACAAAAACATAAACTGTGTTTCTCTTTAACCTAATTGTCTTCCTCTTTAACCTGATTGTCTTCAAAACAATGTTCTACTTAACAGATCTTTCCTGTCTTCCTAGTGCTCAGTTGTACATCAAAATCCTTTTTAACGGAAGGGCAATATGGTATAGTTTTCTTCAATTAACACATTAATTCTCAAGGCCATTTTTATTTTACAAAAGATAATGAATCTATGGAGAAGAACCCAACAATGGTACCTAAGGAGTGATGATACATAATGATACATAATGATGATACATAATGATGATACACTTACCTAAGTAAGTGATGATACATAAGTGTTATGACCTTGAGACAAAACTTTAAACAACAAACTGGGAACATAATAAAGATTATTAAAAGTAAAGCAGTAAATAATATCAAACACTTGAATGAAACAAATATTGGTTGGGGGGGGAGAGATGGACATTGACTAACAGCTCCAGTATGAAGGCAACTTTATACTCAGTATAATAGAGTATGTGTTTGGGAACCTCGGGGGAATCATTTGGATGATCTAAGCTTCTATGTTCTATTTTAGAATTGACCAGGAGGAGAGTAGTATGGGAAAGCCATAATGAGATTCCCACTCACCAAAATTGCATGCCTGACCACTGAGGGCAGAGAGCTGCTGTGAATAGGCCCAGTCTTCATCATTAGGAGCAGAGATCACCAGCAACCGCCTCCTCCATCGGAACCTGGAAAAGAAGCAGAAGGCTACCAGTACTGCTTCAAACAATAGAGGCCAGTGTAAGAAAGCAGAGTAACTTTGGTTGTCAGTTTTTTCTATGCCCAGAATAAAAAACACTGACCCTTATTGTCCTATAGCTTCTCAAAACCATTAAACTATATTACCACATTCTTGCACTATTTCTGTTCTATGTGCACAGTCTTTCTACTTAGGCATTTACATGGTGTATCAAGCATGAGCCTGTGGCCACCAGGCCTAATGAGATCACTTGGGGAGAGACAAAGGCAAGGAAGACTGGCCAAAATCATGTTAAACTGTAACAACAGAAATAAGGAACCCAGACAAGAATGAAGAGAACTTGGCTTAGGAAAGTTTTCTCTGTGGTCTCAGGAGGGTTAAGAAGTAAATATATGCACAAGAAATAGAGTAGAAAAGAGAACTGAATTTTAAGTAGATAACAGTGACAAGAAGAAATGGAAAAGTGAGAATGTAACTGAAAAGGTCAAAGAGGGTTCCTAGGAAAACAAAACCTTATGTCCTTTCTTAGTAGCTAGTGGTTCTTCCAGAAGCCAATGTAAGTTTTAAAACTTACCCTGCTATTATTAATAAGAACCAACACTTTAAGAGTACCCCTGTGAAGTGGAATGTACCAAGACTGGAGCCATAGGACTTTAGAATATATAGTAAACTTGGTCTCTGCTCTTATAGTTCCAGTAAATTGTAGAAAGAGCTTCTGTCTTGTAGCTGGGAAACGTGAGCTCAAGTGTCACCACTGCCTACTTTTTTGCGTGTCTTTGAGCATGTAACTCAATTAACCAAAGTATACTATGGAATTCCATTCAGTCATAAAAAAGAAGGCGACTTTACATCTTTTATGTTTACCTAGATGGAATTAAACAAAATTCTTCTTAGTAAAATACCTCAAGAATGGGGGAAAAAATATCCATTGCACTCAATACCAATATGAAACCAACATGTAAACACTTACACACTCATATGAATTATAAAACAAATACAGTCTAGCAAGAGAGAGAGATAAGGTGGGAGAGGTGAAGAGGAGAGGGAAAGTGATTGGAGGGAGGTGGGAGGGCATTTGGTGAGATCTCACCTAATGTGCACAATGTGAGAGTATTTAGCACGCCCCGCTGGGTGAGGGGCTCTCCTACAACTTGAACTTTACCTTGGAAGTGAGAACAATGTAACCTAAAAATTTGTACCCTCATATTAATTTGAAATAAAAAAATAGCAGAATCTTCTTCAAAGGGATGTTTTAAAAATTAAACCCTAAAACCTATTCATGTGAGTTATCTATGTGATTACATGGATATAGAAGAGTGTGTCTAAATCTGTAGACTTCTAGACATAAAACTTTGTCCATTAACATATCTTGGGGACAGTATCCATTACAATGCCATGTGATAACCCTTTAATCCTTATACATGCATATCATTTTATAGCTTACTCTCATCTTCCTCAGTAGAGCCCAGTGAGAGCACGGCTTATTTTACCCATTTTACAAATAACACAATGAAGCTTAGAGAAGCAACTAACTTACTCAACTAGTAAATCTAAGAGTGGTCCTAAAATACAGACTTCTTGATTCTTAGTCTGGTGGTTTCCCTAAGCTACCACTGTCAGAAATGCTGTGGT
>NW_003852517.1:2219542-2221578 GCF_000181295.1 Otolemur garnettii
AGGACTTTAGAATATATAGTAAACTTGGTCTCTGCTCTTATAGTTCCAGTAAATTGTAGAAAGAGCTTCTGTCTTGTAGCTGGGAAACGTGAGCTCAAGTGTCACCACTGCCTACTTTTTTGCGTGTCTTTGAGCATGTAACTCAATTAACCAAAGTATACTATGGAATTCCATTCAGTCATAAAAAAGAAGGCGACTTTACATCTTTTATGTTTACCTAGATGGAATTAAACAAAATTCTTCTTAGTAAAATACCTCAAGAATGGGGGAAAAAATATCCATTGCACTCAATACCAATATGAAACCAACATGTAAACACTTACACACTCATATGAATTATAAAACAAATACAGTCTAGCAAGAGAGAGAGATAAGGTGGGAGAGGTGAAGAGGAGAGGGAAAGTGATTGGAGGGAGGTGGGAGGGCATTTGGTGAGATCTCACCTAATGTGCACAATGTGAGAGTATTTAGCACGCCCCGCTGGGTGAGGGGCTCTCCTACAACTTGAACTTTACCTTGGAAGTGAGAACAATGTAACCTAAAAATTTGTACCCTCATATTAATTTGAAATAAAAAAATAGCAGAATCTTCTTCAAAGGGATGTTTTAAAAATTAAACCCTAAAACCTATTCATGTGAGTTATCTATGTGATTACATGGATATAGAAGAGTGTGTCTAAATCTGTAGACTTCTAGACATAAAACTTTGTCCATTAACATATCTTGGGGACAGTATCCATTACAATGCCATGTGATAACCCTTTAATCCTTATACATGCATATCATTTTATAGCTTACTCTCATCTTCCTCAGTAGAGCCCAGTGAGAGCACGGCTTATTTTACCCATTTTACAAATAACACAATGAAGCTTAGAGAAGCAACTAACTTACTCAACTAGTAAATCTAAGAGTGGTCCTAAAATACAGACTTCTTGATTCTTAGTCTGGTGGTTTCCCTAAGCTACCACTGTCAGAAATGCTGTGGTGCTGTCAGGGTCCTGAAGAGGGTATGAATGAGAAAGGGTATGTATCCAAAGAGCAACTGTCTGGAGTTGTCTCAAGTTCCATCTTCACTGGAGTTTTGCTTTCTGCTTCTGAGCAGGTGAGCTCAGGGTGCGAGTGTGTTCAATGAGCTGGCAGCCAGTTGATTTTATTCATAGCTTCTCTCCCTATGCCCTTTCTAGCCTCAAGAGTGAACATGAGAATCTTCAACCCTCAAGAAAATGGCCTCTTGGGGGAATAGTGGTTTGGGTGAATGAGAGAAAATGATAGTCTGATGAAATACAACCTCTGAATGGATGCCTGTCGCAAGGCTCGCCAAGAATTGCTTGCTGTGACATTACATTCACTTCCTCTGCTTGTTTTTCTTTAAAGGAAAAGAAAAACTAAACTCTCTACTGAGGATAGGGAGATGAATATGTTTGGCACAGAGAAGGAGAGAGGAGCGTCTGAGACTGCCAGAGGTTTCTTGGGAAAGGGAACAGTGACTGATGTCGGATCACAAACACGGTCTCCTGCACTTCCCCTGCTTCCTTAGGAGTCATGCCAGACCAGCACTGGCCCCACAGCCTGGATCCAAACCAGGCCAGCCCTCCTGGCCTCATGGGGAGCTGTAGGGTGTCCTGGAGGGAGTTATTTTGGGTGAGGTCTATTTTGGCTTGTTTACCTATGTGTACCACTGAATGAAGTCGCGATTGGAGAAGGATGGGATCTGAGACTCCGTGTCCCAGACACAACTGAAAGAAGGTCATTTCCCCTAAGTAATGATTCATCTTCCCACAGACCTTATATTAAGAGACAAGGCCTCAGCTAAAGAAACTAAAAGGAAATAACTTTCAAAAGATGTAACAAGAGTTGTGAACTTGACCCAGATCCTTATTTTGAGCAAATTGCTTTTCAGTCATTTTAGCTTCTCAGTAAATAAAAACCTTACAAGCTATGCATGTGTTTGCTTCTCTTAGCTGGTATCCCCAAATTAGCATGCATTTACCCACTCTTTGGGGCTTCTGTCTCAGGGAGAGGTAATTATACCCTGAA
>NW_003852517.1:2221946-2223307 GCF_000181295.1 Otolemur garnettii
CTAGGATTTCAATTCTGGAGTATTTAACAAAACTTTTTCTATTACCTCTCCTTGATGTCAAAGTTTTATAATAGATCTAAGTAACTGATGCTAAGACTACTGGTAGTTATTATTTATTGACTACTTACTTTGTACTATGTCCTAGGCCATCATTACTTTTAGTGTGGAATTTACCCTTCACATCAACCTTAAAAATAGATGCACTTATCCGCATTTTGCAAATGAGAAAAGTTAAGCCCATAGTGGTTAAGAAATTAGCCCAAGATCACATAGTAATTGGAAAAATCTGGAATCAAACTCAGGGCTATCTTGCTCATGTCTTTAAGTAATAGGCTATTCCACTTTACTTCTTAAGGTTGATGACAATTAGCAGAATGATTTCATGAGTTGTGATCACAAGTCAGGCACAGCATAGGACATCCAAACTGTAATCATAAAGCACTTTGAATGCTCCTGAAATAGTAATGAGTATAAGAGCCCCTGAAAATCTCATATTAGATGAAAAATACATCACCAATCTTAGGACTTTATCTACTTCAAAAGACTTTAGATGCAAAACACTTGTACATTTCTTAAGCATCAAAGAAAGGACAAATTTAAACCAGCGATCAACCTGTATAATAAATATTGCAAGCATTAGTGAGTGAACATAAGTGAGATAATGCCAGCTTTCCCTTTTAAATTTTGAAACTCATAAAATAGTGATTATAAGTAAACTGCCTGGGGATGGTAAGAAGAATTCAGGATGTCTGTAACTGTAGGTCTCACAACTGGCCCAAGTCTCGAATTTAGTAACATCAGTGAACTGGATGATAATTATCTGGTTTATAGAGTGGGCAACTTAAGTTTACTGGGATGAATCAGTAAGTATGCATCTTTTAGTCTCTGAAGATTTAGAATTAAGAAGAAAAATCTCCAAAGAATTAAAATCATAGTAATAGATATTAGAAGGGTTCTGGGTTTTTTATATACATAATTTATGTTATTGTGAAACTTAAGATCATTTAGCCTAATAAAATGACATCAAAGAAATTCCAAATTAGAATGTGCAATTGAATAATTGGCTTAGATATGTGCCTTAAGGTAGAAGCTACGTGTATACAGGTTTTGAACATCTAAGAAAGCATTAAATGTATTGACTTATTAATACAGATCATTTAATTATAAATACTTACAAAGGTTTTATTTGTTTATATCAAATAATCAAAAGAAATATATTAAAGATAAAATGATTACAGGAAATGATGAAATTATTTAATTACTGGGTTTATAAGCAAGATCTCATGTTACTCAATTTCCTCTTAAAAGTGATGACCAAAATTTACAAGGTTATAAATGGAAACATGGAAGTAATAAGCCTA
>NW_003852517.1:2223327-2224582 GCF_000181295.1 Otolemur garnettii
TTTCCACCTTAAACAGAAAAAATACCTCAAAAGCAGCAAAAAATCTGCTCCAAAACAAAAAGCCACCTGTCCAGTGAAGTTCAGAAATCTTTCCCAGTGGAGGAAAGCCTGAAGGCTGAATTGAGTCCTAAGTCCTTCCAAAGGCGTGGACCTTCCATTTCATTTTGGATACTTGCACTGCACTGAGAAATTGGATAAAGGAAGAGTCTCGGGGTTCTTTCAGCTCTGAAATCCTATGGTTTTAGGAGTATCTTCCTTTGCTCCAAACTCTCAGTCTCTAGATCCAGAACAGAAAATAATTCACATTATGGTTTCAAAAGGAGCATAAGATAGAAAGGTAGACTTTGCAAGTCAAATTGTCCTGGGACACTGACTCCTAGAACTGATGCTAGCTCAGAGGTAAGAGAAAGCTACTTAATCTCTACTTGCCTCAGTTGTCTCTTCTGCAACCTGACAATAGTTACAGTTTTGACTTCATGGGATTGTTGTAAGGATTAAACTAGGGAATGAAGGTGACATGCTTGGAAGAGAGATGAGCACAAGAAAAGCAATCACAGCAACTCACAATAGAACTAGGGTTACTTACTATCATTTTCATTTTATGGGTGAGAGATTTTTAAGGCAGCTTAATTGAGAAGCATAGGGTCAACATAGCTAGTAAGCTGCAAACCCCAAACTGCGATGAATGATAAGTCCCATGCTATTTATATATCACGATGTTATGTCCTAGAAGCCTCAAGCCTCATGAATCTATGGGAATTCAGATTATCTAGTTACTAATCATGCTCTGACTCACATATGGGGAATGTGTTTTTATAAACATGAGTAAAGATTCTGCCTACGTGATACACATTTAATGCTGAGCCTCCATTTCTGGAGTCCTCAGCCACACAGTATTGTTGGAGTGGTGTTTATAGTAAGGCCACTGGGAAATTGTTGTGTTTGGATTTCTGCAACTTTGTACCTCCTAGGGCCTCAAAGTCCCTACAGAATTTTCTGACAACATTAGGGAAGGGATGGAGAGGCAGACTGTGGATCAATTTTTTTTCTTTTTTTATATATACTTTCTTTGGGTATGCTTCTGCAGTGGGGTTGCTGTGGGAAGGCTTGCAATAGACGACACTTCCCAGAGAACTGGGAAACTGCATCAAGAGAATTTCTCCTTTTGAGGTGTTAGTGGGGCTTTTGTTGTTTTCTGCAGAGGTGGAAGGAAACAGAAAATCAAGTACAGTGTGCCAAATCCTGTTCGGAACCA
>NW_003852517.1:2225483-2227694 GCF_000181295.1 Otolemur garnettii
CTTGGGACTAAGCTGTTTCCTGTTCACCACACAACTGGACAAGAAGTGAGAAACACTGGACCTAACACAGGAAACCAATGGAATGACATATTACAGTACATGACCTGAGCGGTTTTCTACCAGGGATTATTTTACTGAGTGAGCACCTTTCAAAATTAACTCATGTTTCCTTACTTAAAGACAATGAAATTCCTGAATCACAGCTAACTGGGTATAAGAAAACAATCAACCTGAGATGGATTTGGGGGCTGGCTGAGCATAACCAGCGTAAGCTGAGATCAGTCTGGTCATGGCTCATGGCTTAGAGCTCAGTCCACAATGAGAATTTGGTAAATCAAAGCTGGCAGGGACATTAGAGATTATCTAGTACACCTTCTATCAAAGATGGGGTGACATGTGTACAGAACGAATTAATGAAGTAATCTCTCTCCAGATCCAGCCTGTATCAGAATGAAGTCCAATACTACCTAGTGAACTAGGGCTAATTACTTAACCACTGTGGGGCTCTATTTTTCCTTCTATGAAACAAAAATAACATTAGGATTTGAGATAAGGATTGCAAAGGCTTGATCAGCATGCCTCATGTAAGGAAGGCCCTCAATAAAGTAGCTATTATTAATATAGTGTTACTATTAATATAGGACTACATGGCAGAAGTTTCCACAACTTTAGAACTTCTGTGCCTAAATACAGGAAGAAAGTAGGTATAAAATCCTACAGTTTTGCCCGTGTTTGGTCAGTAGGTAAACTTGCAGGCCCATCCAAAATAGGCCTATGCTAAATATGGTTTGTTGTTTTTGAAGGCAGACACTACTCTTCACCTTTTATCCCTAGGTCCTGACACATCATAGCTATTTAACAAGCATCCTATGAATGCACAACATTCATGCTAGAGAAAAATTTGACTCATGCTGAGTCAATTCTGAGTCAAGGGCCATGGGAGGTCCCTCCAACTTAGTCTTTTTCCAGAAACCACATTTCTGGATGCAAATTCATAGGACAACATGGAATATTTGGGCTATTTCAAAACCTTTCCATTTATGAAATAACTTATGCTTACTCATACTTCTAATGGACTCATTGACAGAAAAAAAATCAGATTTGCTATTCACAGGAGCAGCACTGCATCATTCAAAACAAGAACCTGTACCTTGACTCTCAGATCCACATCTGTCAGCACCATGAAGAAGTCATTGTAGGTCATCCCATACTCTTTCCTCAGCTCACTGATGAGATGCTGGTCTACCAAGTCTTCATCATCCACCACTCGAATAGGTTTCTCATTGTCTTGAAGCAAATAAAAAGTGAATAAATATGGGTGTACCAAGACAAATATCATTGGGAATTAAACGAGTAGAAGCTCTGGGCCTCCATCCTAATCTAATCACACCAGCCTTCACTAATTTGGTATGTTAGGCTCATATTGAGTTTGAACCAAAGTTCCAGGGCAAATTAACAAATATAGAAACAAACAAATGGATAAATGAGTCTTGAAAGCCACTTTTCTAAGATGATCAAGACTTCTCCTGTTCATGATGAATCAGAAGGAACAAAGTGAGAGTGGAAACTGCTGCGTCATGCCTGGAAGAAGACTGCTACCTCACCAGAGAGTGAGTCTCCACCCCAGCTCACCAGGGAAGCAGGCCCAGACACTTTTGTTAAGTTTTATTTCCATTAAACATAATTCTAGGTCTAAATCCAGTGTCTGTTCTTCCATTTTAGTACAGGATTAACTTTGTTACATCTATAGAGAGAAATAGAAAGTCTAGGTTCAAGTCTAGTCACAGGCTCAGTTTAGCTCCAAAAGAAGTCAAGCTATTCATAAGACAAATTTTGTAAGTGAATGTATTAATAATTTTAAGCAAAATGTGACAATTTATGGAAGTTTTTAATTATCATGTATTTTTTTCAATCATCAAACCCCCAAAATAAATCCTTATAATTCAGAATCATTTCTGAAGATATCACTGGGTTGATGGGAAGCATGAAAATAAAGACACCTATGGCCACATGGGGCAACTTGTATGTCTGAAAAGCATTTTGATTCCAAAGACAGGGCAGCTTTATTTACTTGTTCTCTCCCAAACAGGTCACAATGTTTATCTCAACCCTACCTAACCTTTTATCTGCAAAATAATCTCCTTTATTAAAAACAAGTATGAATAAGTTAAAGTTGGCAAATGTGTGATGATAGGAATATTAACAAAGAGT
>NW_003852517.1:2227766-2232350 GCF_000181295.1 Otolemur garnettii
ATTTTGTTGTTCCTTAAAGGACAGCTGCCTTCCTTAGTAAGCCTATCCCAGTTCAAGTTCCAATGTACTTGAATACCATGGACTAGTACTCTTGCTAAAAAGGTGACAATTACAATTGAACTATCATTTGTTTTATCTGATTAGGATTATTAAAAATAAGTAAGGAGCTTCATTTCTACAACTGTCACAGAAAATGAGAGGGGAAAGAATGTGCCTGTTTTCCTTTCCAAAGTTGTAACATGGCTTCCCAGAGGTGATCCAGGGACACGGGAGCTAAAAATTTATATGAGGACCAAACACTGTCTGCAAAATGAAAAACAGTATGCCTCTACATATAAGCTAATTGTTAAAATGTACATTTTTTATCATTAACAAAATATAAGTTTAATTTAAAAGAATTGTTAGATTCCTGGCTCCTTTTTATTCTAGCTTACTGAGTATAAAAAGCAAGTTACAGTATGACTTCAACCTTGGTTAAAAAGAAATAAAGCAAAAGAAAATATATCTACATGAGAATACACAAAAGAAAAGGTCTACAGTAGGAATAGAGGTAGAAACTTTTACCTTTTACTCCACGTCTCTACTATTCAAATTTTAACAAAAAGTATATTTTACTTTGTGAATAGTAATAATAATGGTAGTAACAATAAATAAAACCACTAAAAACTGATTTTTAAACATGATGTCCTTAATAATTAATGTTCTGATTCTAAGACTTACAAACCAGATTTTATCTTGTACTTAGGAATTACAATTTTTAATTCCCAATATAAATTCATTTTTGCTTTTGTTCATTCAATGAAATATTTATTACTGGTGTCCTGAGTTAGTTCTATGCTGGGTGCTAGATTCAGAGATCCATAACTTGGACAGAGTTCAAGTTCCAAATTAGAATAAAAATTAGGCCATTCACTCACAAAAGCCATTGAATGGCTGAGATGGAAAAAAGTTGGAGATTGTAGTAGTTTTGAAAAATGCCACCAATTCTCTACCCCTCCCTGAAACTACACCCTTTGCCTTGTAACTGTAGCTCTCTTCCATAGTGAATAGGTTGAGTAATCTGTCTCTTGATTCTGAGCTTACCAGTAGGACTTGGTTTGGCCAATGGGATTACAACACATGTGACCCAGGCAGAGGCTAGAAATGGGCCTATATGTTTGAGATTGTTCTTGCCTCTGCCATTACCTTAGGAATGTGTCCACAATAGCCTGCTGAGCTTCAGTGCAACCAAGTTACCCTGTTCTCATCTAAGCCAAGCCTATCCCAGATCATTTGACAGCTTATTGACTCCTAACATGTGTTCAAGCCCAGCCAAGATCAGCAGAACTTCCCACCCAACCTGTAGCTGATTACAGATGCACAGGCAAACCTAACCAAGCCCAGCCCAGATCTGGTGCACCTTGCAGACTTATCACTAAATAAACGTTTATTGTCGTAAACCATGGAGCTTTGTGGGGTTTTGCTAAACAGCTTTACTGTAGCAATAGATAACTGAACACTTATATCAACTGGCCCAACCCAACCAATTATTGATGAAACTAAGGAACTATAGTGTACACTGTGTTGTACTATCCAGATCCTAGCTTCAGAACTAAGGTTGCTATGAATATTAGCAGCTAGAGAGCTGAGAGTTGCTGTCCTTAGAGGACAGCTGCCTTCCCTAAGTCACACCCCCACCAGGGGACAACTCACATTTAATAGTTGGTGCAGTGAGGGAGGGGGTAGATGTAAAAGCTGTCCCCTTTGTCTAAAAGTGGACGACTCTAGAGAACTAAATGTTTTGCAGCTCAAATTCTTCCTTGAACCAATCATGCATCCCTCACCCCTGGACTGCATTGTTTCTGAACATACACCCCATTAACCTACTGCATGCAAAACCCAGCATGAGTCTGCTTCTCAGAGAACTCAGTCTGCCACAGACCCTGAGAAGAGAAATGACTTGCTCAAGTTCACATTGCTAGTTAATAATGAGTGGTAAAGGGCTGGACTCAGGTAATTCCATCCAGTACTCTCTCTACTACACCAGAATGCCTCATACTCAATGGTACAGAGGACCCTGGACCAAGACTTAACTTAAACTTTGTTCTATTAGTATATGGAAAAAAACCAAATTTCATAGTCTAGGTTATTCTTTCAGACAAAATGTTTTCTGAAATATTTCAACCAAACCTTGGAAATGAAACATTTTGCATTCACAAACTATAGAAATATCTACATATTTATGCTGAGTAGGAGAATCTGCCAAAAGAAAAAGTTCACAATTGACATTGGATCCAACTAGGGTGGGGGCAACGCTACAGCAGGACAGTATCCACTCCAGGCCAAAGTCTGAGGAACATGCATGTGAGGCCAGCTCCTGCTCCTGCCACAGATCTCTGCTGCACCCTGCCTTCTGCCTACATCAGGGCTAAGTAAACAGGAGGGTCTCCTCAGTCTGGAAAAGCAACATAGAGTTGGCAGTTTTTTGTTAAATACATCCAAGTTCCATCTAACCTCTCTAGTTCTTGTCAAGGGCTGCAGGGTTTGGAAACAAAAATTCTAAACTGTGCACACAGTCCTGATTCAGCTCAAGTGCTTTCCAAATCTAAACCCATTGTGAAATTTGTACCTAAGATTTTTGAGGAGATGGAAAGCCAAGGAGGGTCAACTCTGTTGCTTGCTATTAAGAACTGGCTTTAGAAGTAGGATATTTGCCTAGGTCCTTATCATTTAAAGACCCCAACCTCAAACATCAGTGGTCAAATTCAGATGGTAGTAAATCTCTTCATGTATTTGTTTCTCCATGACTGACTATAGACAGCAATGACTGCAGAAAACTCAGCTTCGATTATTACATATTCAACATCAACTGTGTGCCAGACATCGTGTTTAAGGCTTCCATTTGCAACTGCTTCTACTCTGTGATATCCATAGATTCTCCTCCTCTGACCTCCTTTTCCCTAAGTTCTGGCCATTCCATCAATGTCTGGACTACTTCAGACTCTCCCATTGCTTCAGAAGTTTCCAGTTTCCTCTAGCAGTTTTTGACACACTATCTACCTTCATCACAATCACCTGGATCACTTGTCACAATTGCATACCTTGAATCCAGACCAACTGAATCAGAATCATAGGTATGGAGGCCCAGGAATCTGAATTGTAACAAGTTTGGGGACACTTTAAGGACAGAGAGCTACCGTCCACAGGATAAAATCCAAATCTTTGTCATAGCATGCAAGGCCATTTTTGACATGGATCCAGCCTACCTTAATTAACTTATTTATTAACTCTTTGTCCATATATTATGCTCAAGCTCTTTATTTTTAGTTTTTAAAAATAAGCCTTTTTTCCCTGGAATGCTACCCAGGCCCTTGTCCACATGAGTACTCTTAATTACCTGTGCAACCTGTCTTTACTTCACTTTTGCACTTATAACGTTTTGCATTCTTTTGAAATAATGCTTATCACCTTGTAACTGCAACCAATTGGATGCCTATCTTCCCCCTAACTATGAATAACTCAACAGCAAAGACTGAATCTTGGTCTTTTATATCCTTCCAGCCTGTATACTTTCTGGCACACAATAGGCATTCTAGAAAGATTTGGTAATCATTAAAACTCTCCCTTAGGAAGGGTATCATATCATATGAAAAAGGAGGGTAGTGAGGGACAGAGAAAATAAGGCGAATGATTCTGGGACTGTGTAGAAAACCCACTGTCAAACCCTCACACTGTCCTTTGAGATTGTGAGCCCCACAAATAGCCAGAGTGTCTTTGAGAAAACATCCATGTACATTTTTTTAAATTTGAGTTTGTATGAAACATATTTGTAAATATATTTAAAACATAACTATTCTTTTCAAGAAGTCAGTTCAGGCCAATAATCTCTTGGTTGTGCTTAAGATATATCTGGAGGCAGACTACAGCAAAAGTTCAATTGCTTTTATTTTAAGAATATTTTCAGGACTGCTGAGAAGTCTATGGCAGATTATTTTGATTAGGATTCCCTTGGCCTCTAGCTTGGGACATACTTCCTTTTGATTGGAAATATATAAATTTAAATGACATTACAGTTGATCTGCTTATTCCTCTTTCACTCTATGAGTAAGTCATCTTCCTACATGCTAGCTCACAGTGGGATGAGAGACTGGATCGAAGGGATAGATGGGACTAACCTGGCCATTCCTGATCACAAAGTTGCTATTTTCACTTCTTCTTTAGAAAGACCAACTTGTCCTGTCAGTGAACCAGGTGATATTCTGCCCTACAGACTGACTCTACCAAACCTGAAAAGCTATTTAAAATTTATTTGAAAAATATATTCAGGAATTTTTAGTTACCAAATAAAGTTTGAATTCTTTGTTCTCATATTTGAAATCTAAAATCAGGTGTCAAACTACATTTCTAGCCCTCTCTTTCCATCCTATTATATATCAACCTTCTACTCTAAATCAAACAGAATTGCAAATCAGAATCACCTGAACAACATTTTAAAAATATAGCTTCTTGGACCCTATCCATAAAGTAATGAGTCATTGTCTTGGAGTGGGAAGGGAGCTCGGAGTCTGAGTTTTTTTCTAATTTATATAAAATGTTTATGTATGA
>NW_003852517.1:2232974-2249605 GCF_000181295.1 Otolemur garnettii
TATCAGAATAAAGGGGTCAGGAGAAATATAAGGCTTCTCTGTGTGTACCTTTTTAGAATCCAGAAAATGTATCATTTCTTTGAAAAATTATATAAAAACAGAAGAAACCTTGATAGAGCCATCACTTATCAAAAAAAGGTAATCATTTTTCAATGCCCCTCCTTTAAATCAACCCACTTTTCAAGATTCTCTGATACTTACAATTAATCCTTTGTCTGATGACTGCCATTGGAAGAGCTAACCCTTCCACTGTATTCCTCAAACACTTATTTTGTACATTTGACTTAGTAGGGACTTTTCACCCTTGGACCCTCAGACACTGATATGCTTGACCTTGGAAGTAACAAGGGCAGTGGACTAGGATGACTCAGCAAGTTGGGAGACAGGCTTCCAAGCCTTCAGGGCACTTGAGGTTGATAAGCAAAGACAGAATAAACAAAGAAGGACACCTGGCCAGTGTATGGAAATCTAACAACCCATCTAGCCTATCCTCCCAGCTCAGGGTGACAGACTATAGAGAAGGCAGCTGCCAGGCTCTGTCACCACTGATGAAAAAAGGGTTGGGGGGGAAGGATCGATTTTCCAGAATTCCCTTGAGGGAAAGCAGAATTGGGGGATTTTTTTAATGGGTTAATATGAGGGTGCAAACAATTAGGTTACATTATTTATATCTGTAAGGTAAAGCCCACAGTCTGAGTTGTAGTTGGGTCCTTCTCCCAAGAAGCGTGCTATATGCCCCACATTGTACTCGATGGGTGAATCCTGATAATTGTGAATCTTATCTATAAAGAATGACTGTCTTCAACAGGATCAAAGGCAGAGTATATGAGGAATGCTATGTATTGTATTATTCTCATTTATAGATATTATTTTAAAAATTCATCTATAAAGAAAGTCCTTACTCAGAGAAGTAAGGGAGTGGATGTCATAGTTCACATCCTTCAACTTTTTCACTTCTCTTATTATTGATTATTCTCATACTCTCCTTCCTTCAAAAGTAGCTACTGAAGAACTTCCTTTGGCCTATAAAATGTCCTGTGTGTTCTGGCCCTTAAAGCTTGGTGATAAAATAGTGTGTCAACATATTTTTCATCTCGATATTTTGCTAAGAAACATGCTTGCTGTGTGTTTTTCCCCTCTCCTCATGCCGCAGTAAAGTGCCATTAGCCAGCATCTTCCTCCTATCTGATAAACTTTGTCTATAATTTGCTCACTTAACATATACCCCCAATATTTCTACTCCAGCCTGGCATTTTAAATATCATTAACAATAAAGAATGCCTTTATGTGTTAGGTCATTTAATTGTATTTATTTATTTATTTATTATTATTTTGAGACAGAGTCTCAAGCTGTTGCCCAGGGTAGAGTGCCATGGCGTCACCTCAAACTCTTGGACTTAAGCAATTCTCTTGCCTCAGCCTGCCAAGTAGCTGGAACTACAGACAACCACTACAATGCCCAGCTATTTTGTTGTTGTTGTTGTTGCAGTTGTCAATGTTGTTGTAGCTGGCCCCAGCTGGGTTTGAACCCACTAGCCCTGGTGAATGTGGTCAGTGCCCTACCCACTGAGCTATGGGCACCACCGTGTTAGGTCATTTTAAACTTCATGTATAATATACTCTGTCTTATCAAAACCAGGGGGTACTGGAACATACTCAAGCATAAATAACTTTCTTTGGACGGAAGCCTGAAATGTTAAGGAAAGTTTTCTGTGTCTTGGTAAGTCCATCACTGATGTCCAAATACATTTAGCGAGAGGTATGAACTGGTGAGTACAGCCCACACTGTAGTTGGATGTGGGCCTCTACTTTCAAGGCCCAATAAAAGCTTGGAATAGTAAAGAGTGCTTGATTTATTTTTAAGGAAAAGTGAGGCCATCTGATAGATTTCCAGCTGAAAGTCAGTCAAGGCTGGGGTTTGGTTCACTGAGACCAGGGCTCATGCCAATTCTTATTTTCCCAAGGCTGACTCCCAGTCTTGGCTGAAAGTGCTAGCTTTCCCCATAAGGGTAACCTGGGACATGACACAAGGAGAAAAAGGCCTTCCAGGAGCTACATGAAAAACAAAATAAAAGCCTTCCCATCAGGTTTAGGCTGCCTTCAGTGAGGTAAATACTCAAGTCATAATACTTGACTTCCATTAAGACAGAAAAGAGAACCTCAACTCCTCTACAGTTCGTATTCAATCCAGATGTCTAGAAAACAGTAGGATTGTGCTAAAAATTTGCCAAGAGAGTACCAGCTGCTCATAATAAGACCTATAGAGGTTGAGGTGGGAGGTACAATGATTTTTCCAAATTCTGAAATGAGGAATGAGAACACTTTGTGGAAGAGTTGGTGGGTAACACATTTGACACCAGGAACACCTGGCTGAGAAGGGCTTTCATCACCAGCCAGCGCCAGTCTCTCTACTTCCTCTCTAGACATCTGGAGTATAATTAAGCTCACTGGCCTCATGCTTCTATTTGAAAATCTAGGAAACAAAGGGCTGAATCCCAGTTAACCAATACATCTGGAGCTTTGCAGTAGTAGTCTAATCTTAGGCTTCAGTTTTATCACCAGGAGCAGTAATGCAGCCTGACCTGAAAAAGTAGTTGTCAGGGTTCCCATGTCAACTTTCTATAATTAGCAGAAAGCAATTATAAGTATTTTGCAATTATATGTGCTCTAGTAACAACTAGGACAGCTCACTGACCTAATGCCTGCCAGATCAGATGGTGGTGATGACAATGATCACAATAATAATGCCTATTACCTGACAGGTTTTGTATACATTATCATATTTAATCATCATCCCAGCCTATAAAACAGAATTGATTCTCTTCTAAGCTAACACTTAGGAGATAACTTGCCCAAGCTCATACAACAAATAAATTGTGAGTCTGGATCTGCCTTCAGACTTTCTTGATTTGTCTTTTGTTTGTGTGATTATTATTGATGTTGTAATTTTGGACAAGGACATTTGTCATTGACCAAAATTACAACATCAATAATAATTTTCTCCCCCCAGACATACACATAGCACAGGAAAAATGTCCACAAACCAATCACTGATGCATAGTAATTTATGATGGTATATTGGAAAAGATGCTATTTATTTTTCCTTTGTAACCATCTTAGGAAAAGGCAAGATAATTAACGTAGAGAATGGATAACTGACATTTTACTCCTGAGTATGTTCTGGGGATCTGATGTACATTGTACCTATAGTTAACAATACTGTATTATGCACTTAACTTACTAAGAGGGATGACTTCTTGTCAAGTGTATGTACACCAAAAAATGTGATTTAGAAATCTAAACCACATTCAGATCAAACTGACATTATTATGACATAATTATGACTAATATATATTCAGTTACATAAAGATCATATACCAGAAAAATCTGTGAGAAAATGTGTTGGACATATTGAATTTAAATGTTAACTAACAGGGAAAGTACATTTTATATTCTGCCAGATGCTTTTCAGATTAAATATATTTTATAAAAACTATTCAGCCTATGCAAAGAGTGGAATACAAAGGTTATTCTAAGAATTTTCATTATGATCAAAACAAGAACAGCAACAGTAATACAGTAGAAAACACATATAAGAAAAAAGGGTTTAAAAAAAAAGTCCAAGAGATGTAGTAATTATAAAAGAAACTGGGTGGGTCAGACTTGGGGCTTCTGACTATACAGCTTAACTAATTATAGCAAGTCTTGCCACATTCCCATGAGAATGGCAATAAGTTAGATCTGAGCTGCCCAACACTGAGCTGTATGCCTCCTGAGTCTCACATACATCATTAATATGTAAAATTGTGAAAACTCATAAATTCAGCCAAATTCTTCTGCTCTCCAAAAGGACTTGGGTGCAATTCAGTCCATATTTTCAATGACTTTTCATTTAGCATAACAGCTTCTCTCAGCTCTGGTTAATTCCCTCCTCAGGCTTGCCAGAGTCAAGTACTTCCAGGAGTTTGGCAGGCCCCAGCTGTGATGAGTCACCTGCAGCATAAAATCTGCAGGAAGATCAGATAGTATTGCTCACAGGCAGGAAGACTCAAGATCCAGAAGAACATGGCTGAATACCTCTCTGATCCTCCCCCACACTGTATTACTTTTCTCAGTTTCCTCCATCTTACTGACTTTCAGACAATAGAGTGCTTGCTTATTTTCCCTTTAAAAGGGCAGAAAACTTAAACCCAGAACCACCCTGGAAAGGCTGTGTAAATAAGTGGGCAAACTGATCTGTGTCACCATAACACAGTGTCCTCTGGACACTTGTATTTTCCTTTTTATCCCCTTGCCCCATCTCTCCCATAAAGTCTGTTTCACCTTATATATGAGAAAAACAATAACATAATTAAAAAGTTTAAGAGAACCTAGCTGAAAATGGTCGATTTTCATGGTGCCGTTGTTGACAGGGCCGAAGACAGTGATCACGGAGATTCTCCTGGTGGCCATCTTGCAGAAACTTTCCAGATATTCATCACGCTGTTGCACATACATGTTGTTCTCAGCCTTGGGAGCAGTGATCAGCTAGAAGTGGGTAAAAATAAATAATAATTTATAGTGATAGTTTCAGATTGAGGCAAAACCCAAAGTAATGACTTGAACTAGTAGACTAGTAGTGACTCACACCCACACTACACACTATTCTGTAGAACGGTTGGCATAATTAGGGCAAAAAAGGCTATTTGGAAAGGCCTCTTTTTTCTTTCAATGGCTCCAGGAAGCTTAGAGTTTTCTATTCACTCTCATTATTTACCTTCATTACCAGTCTCCATGTGTCTCTGGTTTTCTCATTTGTGAACTCTGCACAGGAATACTTATTTTGCAAGGCTGTTGTGAACCTTATGTGAATACTTGGCATGCAGTAATTCTTCAATAAATATTATCTCTCCCCCCATTTTGATCTTCATTATCCTCATTAGCTCACTAGACACTAGTTACTACTGTTGTTCACATTCCACAGGGCTGAGAGTTTCATAGCCAGACCCTGGGTGCTATGAGACATTCTATGATTTAGAATTTTTATTAAGCAACCTTGCAGAAAGTTTTTATGGTCGCTTTTTGGCCCATATTTTGCCACACAGAAAATATTCCCTGTCACGTTAGGCCTGCACAGAGCCAGTGGTGGATGTCATTTGATATCGAATCCTCCAACAGAATGGTTTGTACTTTTAGTTTAGCCTTCTCTCCAGTTCAGACCTGTTAGTTTTCTTTCTTTTTTGAGACAGAGTCTCAAGCTGTCACCCTGGGCAGACCTGTTATTTTTCACTTAGGCCCCTGAATCTAATCCTCACTTTGTGAACTCTGACTTCTGGGAAAAGACAAGAGCAATGGAAAGAAATATTTTACTCACCAGCCATCTGAGAAAACATAATTATTTGGGACAAAATGAAGATAGCCCTATTGTTTAGAGATCCTCTCAAACCCTCCAAGAATGTCTCAATGTTTTTATCTAACCTACTCTAGTTGGAGTAATCTCTGCTTCCTCAATTGTTTTAGTTGCCCTCTTCTGAGCCTTCTCTGATTTCACCGGGTTTTCTTGAGCTGAAACAGAGCTGTGTACTACACTCCATGAGTGGGTGGATACAGTGCTGCTTATGCTACAGAAGGAGGATGTGAAATTTTATTTTGATGACGACTGGGTCTTTGTTGACATCTTTAATCCTGAATAGTTTACCAAGCTGATGTTTGCAATGAACCCTGTCTATTCACCATTTGTTGACTCATCATTAAGCTCTGAGGCAAGCCTCTATTACCTATTTTTCTGTAAATAATTTCATGCATTTGACCACATTCAAACTTACCAGTCACTTTTCTATTTATCTGCCTAAATTTATAAACTAGTTCTGAAGTTTGTGGCTGTTGGCTTGGCATTTTGCAGAGAGGAAGTTAGCCTCCTCCAACTATTTTATTAAAAATGGTTAATAAATCCGGTCTCGGCTATTTATTTTTCTCTATCAGAGATGTTGTTTATTGCTGCCTATAGGCTTTCCCTTCTATGAGTTCCTATGAATGACAAAATACTCTCCTTCACAATTAAGGAAATTAAATGTGGTCAACAGCCTTTAAGTGGAAGATTAACAAAGGTTTTCTGGGATAAAATTTTCGCATTTATTTACTTTTTCTGATTGTTATTTATTTTAAATAGATGTGCTCTAGTTTATTTTTGATTCCGCATTTATATGCCAAGTGGACACAGTGGGTAGGAAATGTTTGTTTTAGAAATGTAATTTCTTAAGAGGAAAATAATAAAATTCCCCCAAATTTATTCATTGATTCACACTTACCCTTAAGAAAAGATTTAAGGAGGCTATAAAAAGCTATGGTGGTGGTATTTTGGGTTTATTTATTTATTTTTAATTGGTTTTATGGCATCTCAAAATATTTCTTCAGGTTTTGATGGCAGCCAAGACCTTAGAGTTTTGTTTTAAGTTGGTATATTGCAGGTCTTTCTTTCTGATTATTCTTTGCTCATAATACATGCTCCTGACATAAATGAAATGAACATTCAAGCAAAAACACAAAACAGTAAAAAACAAAGATGAAAGAAAGAGATGTACTGTTAATGATTTTGGACTCCCTACTTTAAATTAAGACTAAGCTCATACCTAAAATATATTTAGAGGAGTTTGTAGGGTACAGCTGGCCAAATTCATACACAGACTCAATTTCATTCATCTTGTACTTTACCACAGACCCTTACAATCCAAGGACAGCCCATAATATGACAGAATTTTAAGAGTCCTCAAAGCCCCCTCTAGTCATTTCCCTCCTGTGTATAATTAAGAATTTCTGATAATATGTAATCAAACAGAACCTTAGCCTCCCTGCCTGGCAGTTCTCCCATAGCTCTACATATAGTGGCACGAGGCCACAGATACCAGTGGGAACCTTGCTTACATAAATAAAAACCTCCGATGTTTATTTTCACCTCAGGGCCTTTACCCACCAGTGAGGTGAGATTCATTCTGTGTGACTCATTTTTTAGTTTCTGGCCTGCATGGTCTGGCCCCAGGAAAGTCCTCCTATTCCTTCCTCTTCACCTCCCATAGCAAGAGCAGTCTAAATTAGGAAATGAAAGGAATCTTGGGCAGAGAGACATAGAAAAAGGGTAATCAGAGCCAAAATCTGGGGCTAGCATTTTAGTCCTAGTTCAATGCTTGGCTAGTTGTAGTTTTAACAAGGCCCCTTACTCTTCAGTTTTGTTATCAATACAGTGGAACAACCTCCCTGCCAATCTCACAGAGCTGTGAGAATTTGAGCAAAAATCAATGTATCTGTCTAGGCTGTGTCCCTTGACCACATACAGGACTGCTGTCTCTGAGCAGTTCACCGACATTCCTTCCTCCGTCTTTGCCCAAGACACTCCTCCCGCCTCGGATGGGCCCCCTTCTCTGAATTGAGTCTTTCTTTCAATGCATCATCCTCCTTAAAGCCTTTAATAGGTGACAATGGTGTGACTTTCTCCTTTGATTTACTGTTCTTATTATCGGCATTACTCACTTGGAATTCAAGTTTTTCCTTCATTTACTATCTTAAATGTCACATTTCCCAAACAGAGTATAAATTCCTCAAGGCACTGAAGCCCCAGCCCTTATTATTGGGCCACAAATGCTGGCCCAGGTTCCTCTGGTTACACAGATCACTCCAGCCAGAGGTAGCAGAGGGACTCAGGAACAAAGGGGCTCTCTGGTAGTGAAAGTCTATATACAGGGGCACACAGATCAGTTTGTAAAGATACTTTCCCATACATTTAGTCTGCTGCCCCTGAGTTGGCATAAGAGACCATAGAGGTGGCGGACCATCTGAGCACATTTCAGGGACTCTTTCACCATGTTTTGGCATCTTTATCCCATTCACTTTCTAGTTTGGCAATATTTCAAACAGTGGTTAAAACTGAAACCATTTCCAGACCCCTCTTCCTAAGAAGAGCATCCTAGAACTCCTCAGGAAACATTATTGTCTGTCACTTGGCCTCTTACCAGTTTGCTGTCAATAAATCAGAGGATGTATCATGAATTTGAAATGGTGCTGTGGTTCTTTTTCATGTTTCTGTTCCAACTAGTGTGTTGGCTCAATGAGCCTCAGAGGCTAAGGAAGGCTATTTCTTAAGTAATGGGAGTAAAGAATGGGAAGAGGCTGGGGGAAGATACTTTAAATCTCAGATTATTCTACAAACTGTGTTAGGCTCAAAAGACTAGATTTTTACAAGATTCTAAACAATAATTTTCAGACTAGCAGTCTGTCTTAGTAAAGCAGAACTTTAAATTGTTTTCTAAAATGAAACCGAATAAGTAGACTTTTGTCCCAATATCTAGATTTCTAAAGTTAAGTTGAAATTATTAACCCACTTCAATTACAGGACATTCACTTGCCAAAAAATGCTTAAATTTGCACTTGTATTATGCAATTCAGCAGTTAAGTCCCCTTATTAACAGACAAATAAGTAGATCTCAAAGCACAAAATGATGGCTTGTCAGCTATATTCCCCACAGTTCAATGTTTCAGTGATAAAAAGCTTACCTATTCTCAAAATAGTCAACCCCAAACTAACACCATGCTGTCTAAAGGATTAGGTTAATTGGGAGTCAATCTATTGTTCTTGACTGACTGCCTGGAAAGCCAGAGAACTGAGGTGCAGAGAACTATCTGGGTACTAAGGCAGAAACTTCAAATTTTTGCTTAGCACAAAATGTTGATAGTTGCTAACCCTTAACATTTATTTGGAAACTTAAGGTTGAAAATGAATTTTATGGTGTTTATATGTATTAGCTAACAAGATTAGTTCCTCAGTTTCCCCTTTGCTTTATAACATATCATGGCATACTCCACAGGAAGCTCCGAACCACAGGAAGACAGAACTCTAGCTTGCCAATAAAACAGACCTGACTTCTGATCCTGGCTTGGACACACACAAGCTATATATCCTGGGTAATTTCTCCACCTCTCTAAGCTTCTGTTTTCTCATCTTTAAAGTGGGATTGTTGTAAGAATGAAACCCTACAGTCTCAGCAAAGCAGGAGTGTCTTTTTCTATATTAACTGGCTGTGGGGGTGAACTTGAGGGATTGAACTCTGGCCTAATAATAGGCCTGGGTCCACTTGCAGCTCCTGGGAAGGCCTTGAGGATGCCACATACTCAACCACAACCCATACCTTTGTTGCCAGTGTTTTTCTCTAAGTAATTGGTTAAGTAGCAGTTATGTGATGTGTTCACATTTAAAGAATGGTAAAAATAAATGTGAACCTCTAGGGCTTTACAATAAATTGTAGTTAGGTACCAGCTTACTGAAAAGCTGGAAAGATGAGCTGAAAGGCCTGCATAATTTCTTGGAAGGCAAACCTGCTTAACCCTGGGTTTAGTTGAGGGCAGTTGTAGTTAAACGTTCTCAGCCATACTAGAACAGCTTGAGAGTGCTAAGCCCTAATGAATAGCAAGTGAATCACCAAGCTTCCCGAATAACATCAGCCAACTTTGATGGGGGAAAGTGAGTGGAAAAGAAAAGGGATAAATGGCACCAACAATGCTTTTCCCCCACCGGTCTCCTCTATCTGATGAAACACTCTTTTGTGTCTATCTTTTCCTCTTGCATTATGTTTATTTCATCAGATCTTTCCTAATCCATTCTTACATTAAACATCATTACCTCTTCAGAAAACACGTTTCTGATAGGCTCATCTGCTAGGCACATGTAGGATTGAAAGACTGAAATGCCTCCTGTTGGTATTTTCTTTCCGACAACAAACCTGATTCTCTCACTAGCCCAGAGCCAACTGCCACCAAGAGCGATTCCAGCTGGTTTCTGTTTTGCCTCACATGACATCAGCAGAAGCTGTCGTTTGAGTTTCATTTGCTAGAAATTTATGACCAGGGATACTGTTAAAAGCAGAAAAGATCCAGCTGGGCTTTCAGATCCCTGACTAAGGGAGTAAAGAAAAGGAGGGAGAAACGGAAAGCACACCTAATATCAGTAATACAGTATGAAAACCCCTTTCTTTTTGACTCAGAAACTAGGGGCAATGGAAGGATTTGCCAGATGGGTGCACAGTTTTACAATTCTGACATTTTACTCATGATTATTTTTTCTCTGGTTAAAATCTGACCACGAGGAACACTTTGTCTGCCCTGTGAACTAAATGGACAGAGTTGGGCGATGTGCTTTAGTGGGCCAAAGTCCCAGGTATTGTGAAGAAAAATGGGGTATATACCACTAATGCTTTTCCGTGCCCCAAAGAGGCAGTTTGCCCCGTGGCCCAATAATAGATCTTCAGGTGCCAAGTAGAGTTCTACTCTGAAATTCGTGCTTTTTTGGTTCTAACTTGGAACATTCCCACTTGAGTTTAAGTACTTCAGGAATATCCAAGCAGCTGTTAAACTACTTTAACAGACAGCCTATCATCTGATAACCTGCATTTAGTTACTTTAAGTCTCTGGTTAGAAGTTGCAAGAACAAAAAATATGTAACAAGACACACATACCCTTAGAATCAACTAGAGCTAAGTTTTGTTCTAATACTCAGATCCACCATTGATGGAAACAGCTATGAGAATATGAGACGTGCCCTACCTATGATAAGCATCATAAAGAACTTTGCTCTGAGTAATATTTCAAATGCACATTTAAGCTTTTTGAAACTACTAGAGATAAATGGGTATCAAAGTCCCTCTGACCAGACCATCAATCTAAATTTAGGTCAGATTAGAATAACTAAAAGATCCTCTGAAAAATGCTTTGAGAGGAGAGTGCCTGTCTCTTTTGGTATGGGAATGCCTGGCATGGAGCCACCTTGCACCTTTGGTGGGATGGGTGCTGTCCTCATGACATGAGTTGGTTCTCTCGGCTAGGTACTCAAGAAAATCATTCCTAACTCTTATCACCCCACATTAATTTACTGATATTTTACTTTAAGTCAATTGTAATACACCCCTTTCCTCCCTGACAGCCCAGAGTAAAAATACAGCCTGAAGAAGCCAGGCATAGAAATCTTGGAGGGGTGTCAAAAGAGGGGAAGGGAACATGACAGGAGAAAGAGCTGTTCCCATGTCACCAATAAACCTGCCCTGACACTTAGCCCTCATTCGGTTGACCTAGGTTCTGTTATGATTCTTTGGATGGTGTTAAGTAATGGTCAAAAGAGACGATTACTGAGATGAATCTGTGACTTGCTCAGGCAAAGGGGAATTAGGGACCGCTTGTCTCTTTTTGCACACAAGTGCATGCACACATTTATTTCACAGAGTCTCAGGAGAATCTGACATTTAGACTCTAAATTCAGAGCAATTAACTCAGTTTCCCACACTCCTTTCCCTTGGCTCTTATTGGTAGTTGGCAGTGATGGAGGAGGCAACCTTTAAGTGGAGAAGATTTCAGCCAATGGGTTTTAAGAGGATTCATGAGGGTCCAGCAAGCCCCTTCCCTACTCCCAGTCATACCCACCTCCCCTCCTAGGTCTCCTTACTTTCCCCTTTGAGACCTCCAAATGTTGAAACAGAGCTAGTTAGAGAGAGGGAAACTCTGCCATTTTCCCATACACATTCTTCAGATTCCTAAATTCACACAGCCAAGACACCTTTTCCTAAGTTGTCACTAGATACAATGTGTTCCATTTTAGGAACTCTTCCATTCTTTTTCACCCTTAGAATAGAGTGATAAAGATGGTGGAGAGGTCCTCTGGGTCTGGAAGAAGATGATTATAAAGCCCCAGCCCAGCCCCACCCCCTCTTGCGCCTAAGGCCCCCTGGCATTGACCCTATCTCCTCAGGGCCACGAGTTGTGTGCAAAGCACTTCACAGATCATCTAAAGGAGCTACTGGCCTGCTGCTCTTTCCTGCCAGACTTCCGGATCTTCCTGACTTGGTATAGGTTCAGCTACAGCCTGGCATCTAGCAGTGTGATTTTACACAAACAAGACAGACATTAACATGCCCTGCCTCAGAACAACGCCAAGGAGAAGTTTACTTACAAGGAGCCTGCGCTTTCCTTCAAAGGACCCCAGCACGTCGGCTACCGCCTTCCTTGGACTCTGGGTGGCATGTCTGCTGGCGGGTTTCTGATAGCCATCCTGCTCCGTTTTACCTGCTTTCTTCTTTTTGCTTTTCTCCTTCTCCTGCTTGCTCTTTTTCTCAGCCTTCTTCATTTGTTTTTCACTCTTGAGTAACTTGTCTGGTTTCTCATTCTTCACTTTTTTTTTCTTCTCCTTCTCTGGTTTCTCAAGCCTTTCATGCTTTTTAGACTCCTTGGTTTTGGGGGGAGAAATATTCCCCACCTGCAGCTCCTCCTCTAGCTGGGAGGTGGTAGGCCCGCTGAGGTCATACTTATCCTCGTACTCATTGCTGAGAATTTTCTCCTGAGCCTTCTTTTTGGGAGGTTTCTCCTTTGCTGGCTTGTGAGGACCTGGCACCACATTTGGGTCCTGGTGGCCGTGTTCCCGCCTGTCCGTGCGGTTGTCCCGGAAACGGCCTGGGGCAGCAGCCCTGGTGCTGGGCTCTGAGATGGTGGTGGGAGGGGCGGCTGTGAAGCTCTCAAAGCTGGTGGTCTTGCCTGGCCGTCTGGTGGCCTGCAGCCTCTCCCTGTGCTGCTCCTTCCGGCCTGGAGGGTAGAGATGCTCTGAGACTGAGGGCCCCCTGGCAGTGGTTACATCAGTGGTTGCGGTGGGCCTGTGGGAGGCCGAGGGGGTCCAGGGCCTCGGAGTGGTTGGAAAGGCAGTGGTGGTGGTAGGTCTTGTGGCTATCGTTACCACCCGAGCCGTAGCCCTAGTCCCTGTTGTGGCTGGAACCGGAGGAAGGGTTGTGGGCCTCGGGGTTGGGGGAGGAGGGGGCAAAGCCACCGTCGTGGTGGCGGGTTTCCTCAGCACCTTCACCCGGCTCTCTCTGGTCGGCGGCACTTGGGCTCTCCTGGGGTCCTCTTTCCTCTTCTCACTGCCGGGGCTCTGCCTGCCTGCTCCCCCGCCACCACCGTTCCCCTCCTCCACCACCTGGCCCTCCACGCCGGCTGCTTTGCATTTCTGGACGAAACCCTTCTGCCTGATTTTCTCTATCCTGCGGATGGGGCCTTGGTCGATGAGCTCGTACATGGCCTCCAGCCTGACCGGGTAAGGGTAGCGCTCCTCCACCTGCAGCGTCTTCTTCAGCAGCACCATGCCAAACTTGCCCTTCTCCAGCTTCAGGAAGCTCATCAGCTTCGGGATGAGGCTGGGGTCCAGCGGCTGCTCCAGGATCTGGCCCTCGCTGGTGATCCTCCGCACCTTGCCCCCTTCCTCGCCCGCCTGGTGGAACAGCACGATCTGCTGGATGTGCCTTTCCGCCAGCTCGCAGTACACGTCGTCCTTCAGGAGGCTCATCATGAGGCGGTAGTAGCCTTCAGAGGCGTGAGGGGCTGAGATGACCCACACCCGGTTCTTCCCCGCAAAGCTGGCAAGGATGTTGGGAGAGCTGGACCCGGAGGGGAAGCGCAAGATTCTCGACCGTGCTGAGGACCCCTCATCCCGGACCATTTCACGGGGAGAGCGCCTGGCTGCTGGTCTCTGCTCAGGTCTCACTGGGGCTCCATTGATGCCCAAGGCAGCTGGCAGCTCGGTTGGGCGAGTTAGTCTCAACACTGGCACACTCCTCCTTCTCTGGACAGGCTGAAGGTTTGGGTCTTCCACAGTGGATTTCTCAACGCCACGAGACCTCCCAGTATGCCTCAGAAACCGAGCTGGCCTATTGCCCACTGGGGAAACCAAAGGCACTTTCTGTCCTCCGTGGCTCCTTCTATTCGTGGCATGGGGGTGGGGTTCTGACCCACACACCAGCCACATTGCCATCAGCATGGTGAAACGGGGTCCCATTCTCCACGTCATTGTGTAATCCACTTTGGGATGCAGTGGGGTCATAAGACAGAAGGGGGTGGGGGGAGAGAAGAAAGAAAATTATTTAATTGAAAACAGAGCTGGTCATTTTCTCTTTTTCCATCTTAGCCAAGGGGAGGGGAAAGGAGTGATTAGAGAAGGAGGAAGGAGGTCACAGAATGGAAAATAGGATGAGATCTTGTTACTTTTAAGTCCCTGTAATTTGTCAGTGTTTAGCAGAGACAGTTACATTAGGCAGGAAATCCAACTCAGTTCCCTAGTCAGCATGCTTGCACTGTTTCAACTAACACTCTGGATGCTCCAGAGAAAATGCAAACTGGGCTTATTAATTATGACAACACTCACATTTCACTTTTTTCAAATAAGCACCAAAGAAACGAACAAACACAGCAAAGATAGAAAGGATTACACACTTACATAGTGGCTCATAGAGATGGAATGCAGAGGGTTTCAAAAGAAATCTGAAGTTTGGTCCCCAGGACAGTTTCCTAGATGAAGTACTCTTCCTCCCAGCCCTCTGTCTGCTTTCCGAGGGTGAGCAATACAAAAGGGGTGTGCTGCAGCTCCAGCACCCAGGATCCACAGCACCAGTGTCCTGATGTGAGAGCTGAGCAGATTCTTTTTCTTTCTGGCTGTGTCCTTTTACCTTCTGGACAAGTAGGATGAGGTGAAAGGAGCTGTCCTTCTAAGTCTTTGTATCTCCATTTGTCTGTTGTTTCTCCTTGGTCGTGTGTGTCTGTCGTGAGCCAGTCTCTTGTGCTGACACAGGACGTCCCTTGAAGTCGAGTCCTGGCGATTTCTGAAACTCCCTCTTTCCCTTTTTAAGTTTCCAGGATCCTTCTTATCTCCCTTTCCCCCACCGTCTGGCTTAGTCCCTTTGTTTCCGGGCGTAAAAGCTCTGGGATTAATATGTTTTCCAGGCTGAGGGAAAACACAGGAATGTGATGTTGAAAAGGACTTTTTTTCTTTTCCTACACTTCTCCCCTCCCTTATTTCTCCCCACCTTTTTTCTTCTCTTTTCCTTCCCCTTCTTTTTCTTCTTCCTCTTGCCTGGATTCAGTCCCAGAAATGTCAGGACTACCTCAGTTTTGCTCCAAACCAAACTCAAACAACAGCAGCCACTGGAAATCAAGGAAACTTCACTAAGAATTTAACAGATCAGCAAAACACCGCCTCCTTCCCATTTCAGCACGTTGAGAGTGGACTCAGTGAGGAGAGAGAGGGCTGTTCTTTGGAGTAGGGGGAAGTTTTGAAACTCTACACATCATCATAAATCACTTTGGAATAGGATGACTGAGGACTTAACCCTTTCCATACCAAGTGATCATGGTCCTTTCTTTTTCTCGTCTATTCTTACACTGAACTTTGGAAGGAGAAAATTCTCAGATTTCGGTATCCGGCTGCTTGGTTTTCTTAAGAGACAGATATTCATTTAGGTCAGGGTGTTTAGCTATGCAGACACAGTCTCTCTTTCTCTCTCCTTCATTCGTACATATAATATGTGATATATACAAAATCATGGGAATATAGTTGTTCTCATGAGTGTATTTTTATCTCTTTATCAGTGCTTCATGCTTTTAGTTTGAGGTTGGAAAAGCCCATGGAAAACATGACTGGGTTGTTTTTATTTTATGCTAATTGGGGATCATGTTACTGTGTTCTTGGTCTTAGTTTCCCCGTTGGCATGAAAGGAAACTGGTAAAAGGTCAGAGATTCAGGCAATGGCTGGTCTTCCCCTGAGATTGCAGTTGACTGTTAGATCAGGGAATGGGCATTATGATCTCCAGCTTCAGCGCTCTGGCTACAGATGGTAGACTAAAGGCTTCCTTGGAGGTCATGAGTGTATATATGTAAGTATGCACACACAAGTGTGTGTGTGTGTTTGTGTAGTGTATAGTGCAATATTTTGCTCTCTGGAGGCTCAAGGTGTCTGGAGAGCTTAAGGCAATTGTTAGAAATAGCATTGTCTGGTTCCAAAGGAGTGTTTGGAGATTTGTGCTTTCACCTCCTAGGTTTCCTGGGAGGATTCAGCTTTTAGTGGAGAGGAAAAGTGCCTCAGGTTATACAGATATTTCTTCCAGCCTCTTCAAGAGTGTACTGCCTCTGTAAGTCCGTAACAACGGCCACCAACAGTGGCAAGGCAGGGTTCTCAGAAGCCTCCTTGCAACCTGGCCAGATAATGGCTTCTCTCATTGGATCAAACCTTATCTCTAGTCCCTACCCCTTGCTCAGCCCTGTCTAATCCTGGTCACATTTGTCTGTCCTTCTAATTTGTCTGTGATGTCAAGCTAAGAGCATGAAACTGAGGGAGTCCTGTAGGGGTGGTTAAGTGTAGAGCTCTTAGCTAACAGGTTGCAGTCCAAGGAATGCTGAGAAGGAAGACCCTCCTGAGGCACCCTCTCATACACTTGTGAGTACAGTGACAATGGTGAGCTTCAGACAGAGACCTCTATCCACTGGTGTTAGAGAAGATTTTGGCTTCCATGGGATTCACCTGTTAGGCTGATCAAATTCCGGGTGCTAAGAAGTTGGAAGATCCTAGATGTTATTTCCTTTCTCATGATTTCCTAATGCATTTCGCACTATTCTTACAGGGCTGTCTTCCCTATATGTTTTCTCTCCTTTTTCTCTTCTCCTGCTAATAACAACTATTGTTTATTATTGAGCATCGCCATGTGAAGCTTTACGCTTAGCACTTTCATATGTTCTTTTATCTAACCCTTACACTATCCCTATGAAGTAGGATGATCCCCATTTTATAGATGAGCAAACTGAGGCTTGG